>NW_020799092.1:27984519-28009677 GCF_003259725.1 Athene cunicularia
GGGGGGGGGGGAGGGCTGAAATTCCTTCAGTGGTTCTTAAACAATTGTATCTAGCAGCGTGCTCCAAGTGCTTTTGAATTTGTCTCATTGCTCTCTAGGGTGGAAAGCTGCTCTTTCTGTGCCGTCCCTCCAGAACAGCCAAACACCCTTTTTTTCTATTCCGGGCTCAGGCTTATTTCTCCACTTT
This sequence comes from Athene cunicularia, assembly GCF_003259725.1. NCBI lineage: Eukaryota > Metazoa > Chordata > Aves > Strigiformes > Strigidae > Athene > Athene cunicularia. Next base: position 27,984,707 of record NW_020799092.1, read on the forward strand.
CTGTAAATTCATACACTGTAAATTCATGCAGGCATGATCTCTGCTCTGCAGCTGTTAAACCCCGGAGTCCTTGTGGCCTGCTGTAATACATTCCAACAAATAAACATAGGGAATGTGATTTTTCAGCAGAAGTTTGTCTACTAAAGACCACATTAATTCTTGGGTCCCTCTGTTCCTTCAGCTGCCTGGCTGCTGGACTGTCCCGGGCAATACCTACCCCTGCCCCGTTTTCTTTATTCCGGCTCTCTCAAGCCTTGGAGGAAAAAGGCCTTTGCCAGCTCGAACTCCGCAGTGTGTCTGATAACGCTGATATTTCTGGGTTTGTGTGAAGCTGTCTGCAAGCCATCTAGAAGTCTCTTATGACAACATAGGCTCTGCCGCGGGGACCCTTTCAAGGGGTGACCTGCTTTTGTAAAGCGCTTCAGGCTGGTTCCCTTGTTCATTAGCAAAGTGTTGGGGGGTGCTCTGGGACCTCTGACAGTCCAGGAGTATCTCGTCTAGTCTCAGTTTTAATTATGGCTACAGTAGTAAAGGCAGCAATTCAGAACAGCGTTTAGCGCTGGGAAAGGGAGAACACACTTGCCACTTTGCCTGTCATCATTTGGATTTCTTCAAACGGTAGGCAGGGTGCTCACCAGAATGGCACAGGAGACCTCTACAAATGCTGTTCATTTCTTTTTTAATAAGTTAGGAGGGTGGATGCAGAGAGGCAACAGAAAGCACGGCAATATTTACATAGAATATTCATTTTTTGTGCTTCAAAATCTTTCTGCAGCAGCTCAGGGACAGATGACACTCCCTGCTCACCTCACTGGGGGGACTCCGGGTTTAAATACGGCTTCTCTAGCTAGTTACAATTTCTTGGCAGTTTATTACCTGGGTCCTTAATTGCATTCATTTCCCTGTGGAGATGCCTTTGAGAGAGATTCTCCATTACATGGCTGCTGGGAGGTTTTCAACAATTCACGCTTTTTCCAATTAATTTCAGACTCAAATATTGACTCATTTGGGGAATGACGTGATAACAGGACTGGATTTCTGGTTTGGAGAGTTGGATATACGTACCATGGGTTATTAATCAGTATATACTATTAATTTATGTCCCATTGGATGACTCGGTAATGTCTGCTGTCTAGGTGAACTCTCAGAGTTTTTGCTTCAGAAGCAAATCGAAAGGAATAATGTGATGATGGCTTAGTGCCTCTGAAGATAATGAAAGTGTCAGAGACTTTTTAGCTCATGATGTGAGCAGCTGGTGAGAATGCGAGATCTGAATGCTGGGATTAAACACAGGCTGAAACCCCAGAGTTTGTAAGTAGAGGAAGATAAACCTCCTTTTCTCCATGTAAGCCTGAAATACCACATCATGGTCATGGCATTGCATGCAGTGGTACAAACAAGTTGTCGATGGCTGTTGAAGTTTTTAACAAATCCAACTTCAGCTGGATGCAAAATGGAGTCCAAAAGCATTTTCAGGCTTATTGCTCGTTCTGTCTGTGTTGGTCTCTAACCAGTCATCTCCCAGCAGTGTTGAAAAGAGACACCAGTTTGAAGTTGAACTTAGCACGGCATCCCTGCTTTAGTCAGGGAGCACTACTGGTCTTTTATCAGTGTCACTCTCCAAAAATAACTCTTAAACTCTCCAACTTTTAAGAAAAAACTTAAGAAAAACTTAAGAAAAACTAACTTTTTAAGAAAAAAGTTCAAGGAATGGTGTGTGGATCCCTGTGACAATGTTCTCCAGGCTTTCCCTACTCTCCAGTTCTTAACGTACTGGCCTCTCATGCGTGATGGAAGCCTCTGTGCTGCACGCCTGGGAATTCTGCAGTGAGTGGCCCCGCCGCACTGGTGTGCTGGACCCAGCGGGTCCTCGTGCTCCGAGAACTGAAAAGATTCTTTCATCTCATCAGAAATCTTTGGATGATGTTAATCATTTACCATTTTTTATTGTAGAGGGCTACTGTTCTACTCAAAACTGCTGTTTTTCAAGCAGGCCTTTCAGCCTTAATCAGTTGAGAAATGCCTTCTTTTTCAACTAATTCCCAGAAATAACGCTTGTCCATAAAGGAGGAATTCAGCCTGCCATGAATGTGCTTTTTGGAAATCATCTTGCTGTTAGCCAGAGCTTGCTACATATTTGGAAACAGAGCCTGCAATGTCAGTTAAATCACAGGAGTTTGGGGGTTTTTTCTCAATTTCTCTTAAAATTTCTCCATAACTTTAGTTAATTTTTCTGCAGGATGTATCTGGTAGTCAGTGTTACAGGTTGAAGGGGGTTTCTTCTTTAGTTTTCACCAGCAAGTTTATTTTCCTCTGCAATTTTTTTGCAATGTGTATCTAACAGGAGTGTATAATCCCGAGTGTCTGTTCCTGGGGTGTGTTTCCATGCAGAGCGTTACAGGTGCTCGGTGATGCAGGGCACAGCTAGAGAGTTAACAAGCCCTTTCAAAGCAGAAAGAAATCTGTGTAAGTACAGAACCCAGCTAAAGGCATAAGGGTGAATTATCTCCATCTATTGGATATATGAACTTCCAGTCCTAGTTACCTGTGCAGCACTGAAATGGAATTCCAGCACCATTGGAGTTTTGGCTGGTTTACAAGTTTGGAGCTGGATGTGCCCATAAAGGGAATCGAAGTCCCAAACCAACCACAACAGCCACGTGTATAATTTATATAGATATATATTTATATAGATATATATTTATATAAGTATATATAAAATTTAAGGGGAAAAAAAAAATGGAAAAAAGCTGGAAAAGCTTATCCATAATGTACATATAGATCAGCAGTGATCCATTTTCACCTTGATGTCAGGGCCCTGAGGGCACCCCTAAGCTCTGCCACCTCTTCTCCCACCCGGAGGCTTTGGCTGATGCGACAGGGGCAGATGGTGTTGGGTCAGGCTGCCTGGGGGAAGGAGCAGGGCGACGCCTTGCTGGGGGCTCCCCCCTCTAGTCTGGGAGGCAGATTGAGCTCAAGGCTCAGCCTTGGTCCTGGTTTGAGCTGTGCTGCAGGACTGCCCTGTCTGGCTGTGCACCTTCCTGATCTGGGCTTTGTCTTCATGACTTCTGGCTTGGTGCTGTCACCAAAATGGGATCAAAGAACTTACGGACACCGATGGGATGTGGATAACAGACACTCCTTTGTGAACGGCCGGGTGTGCAGGGGAGTCGTCTCACCACCCACACACCCCCAACCCGTGGAGCATGCTGATTACAGAGGATACAGTCATACATATCAATCAAGTTCTCATACATAAGCATGATAACTCCCATCGCTCATTTTCTTATTCCCACCTCTTTCCTGTCATACACACTGGAGTCCTGAAATGAGTCGGGGGCTGCCCCTGTGACCACCATGGACTACTGACCTAAAAGAAAGACCCTCCAGTGCCCTTGACTCAAGGACTTTGACTCACGTTGTGACTTTAACGTGCTTCGAGGCCCTTTCACAACGCAACTTTTAGAAGACCTGGTCTGCAGGGCAATAAATCGTCCTGAGCGCGCAGTCCAACGATGGCACCTCATCATGAGTCTTATTCTTGGTATAGAAATCTGGTTGATGGTTATCACCAGCCTACGTGGCCTTGTCCTGAGACTTTACAAGGACTTTGTATCAGCATAACTGGCTGCATGGTTACTCTAAATCATTCCTTATTTAAATCCAAATCACCAAAAATCATTAAAATCATCTCAAATTAGTAACAAATTGGTAACGACCCGTACCAGAGCCACGGATGTGCTCCTTCCTCGTGGACACATCTGGAAATGGCAGGACTCTTGCTCCATCCTTGTGGACACATCTGGAAGCGGCAGGACTCTTGGCTGAGCCCAGTGACCACCAGCAGACCCTCTCAGCTCCCCTTGCAGTGGTCCCACCCCTGTTGGGGAGGACGCTGCCCCAGCCTGTTGTGGTTGCCCTCAGCTCCCCGCAGCCTGACCTCGCTGCTCCGTGACATTTGGTCATATCTCTTCATTCAGCTGCTGAATACCAAATGGCAGCAGCCAAGCAGCACACGGCATCTCAGAGAAGGTGGCTGAACGTGTGCCTGGGAGGGAGCAGGGCTGGGGTATGGTGAGAAGACGTGACGTCCCGCTCGGGAGTTTCTCCAACACTTCGCACCGTCTCTGATTATTTGGTATTTCGTGGCAGGACAGCAACTGCTTTGCAGGGACATGGAAAGCAGAAACTTAGAAAATTTGGTGTTTCTAACTGCTGTCAAAATATTTCTGCTTATTACTGCTTCCTCTTAATATGTTTGTCAAATGCAGCAGTTAATGTAACATACCTAGGCTTGAGCTGAGCTATCGGACACTCTGGGAGCTGTATATCCTCACCGAGAGACTTCACATGCAAAGATTATTTCCTTTTCCATCATAAAAGCAGGTAGAAATAAATGAAGGAAAATAAACCCATTGCCATAAATCGTAAACTTTTGTGTTAAAGCTCCTATTAGTGCATTCCACGTGCCACTTTGTTATACTCAAGGTCTGGGTGTTTTTGAGGAGCTCTGACTAGAAAATAGGGACAGGACATCTCAGATCCTGAGTGCGAGGGGGTGGGAAAACAGGGGAAGGGACTGGGCCTGTGGAAGAGAGGGGATGGGTAGGAGCAGAGGGGGGGGAGCATTTGAGGCTAAAAAAAAAAAATAAAGGGAATGAAAGACCAAAAAAAAGCTGTAGGTGGGTAGAATTCGCAGTACTCCATAGCACAGGAACCTGTGTTATCTTTCTTTCCTTTCAGCTCCCCCGTCAGTGCATCGTTCAGGTTACTCACACATTACATGGTGCCATTTTATAGCAGCATCTATTCTGTGCCTCCAACCCGTGGAGTCACAAACCTCCGCGGACTCCCAGAAACCAGCCAGGGCGGCGCAGAGGGGGGTTTTCTGCAGGCACTCCTTTTCAACAGCAAAGTTAGTGCTTTCCTGCAGGGAAACCATCTCTTCGGTGTACTTCAGTGCTGAGATAACATTGTACTATCTGCAAACAAATTATCCGTATTGATCTGTCCAGTTAGGTGTGCCTGCCAACATGTCATTAACTCCCTGCTACAGCCAGAGGAATCAAAGACACCTCTTGTAACCGATAACACGATTTAAATGCATCCTTCGTACCAACACTTAATTCCCCCAAGAACCCTGGGGAATTTGATACTCCTTTTACTCTCTTCCTGGATCATTTCACATTCAACCACGTAGTAAACTTGTTATATCTATTCCAGAAGATGACAAAGCATAAGAAACCTTGGAGCAGAAAAGTTTACTAGATGTGTTAGTCACAGCCACGGGTTAAGTTTTTGTGTAAAAGTAGGGTAGACAAGTCTAACATCTAAGAGGAACTTGGTGTGAAACAAACAGACAAAAATATAGTAGAAATATGAAAACCTTTTTCCAGTTTCTGCAAAAGATGCACTTTGTACCTAACTTTGAATAAAAGCTGGGCTGAAAAGTTCATTGGAGAAACATAGTCTCCCCTGCTTAGCATATTTCCTTGAAAAATCTGATCTCTCTTCTTGCTTGTCTTTTGCCCAAATCTTTAAAAATAATTGTCTTAATACACTGTGTTCCCTAACATAGTTTCTTTTTTAATCACAGGCTAACTGCATTCTATTTTTTTAAAGGGAATTTGAAAAATGTTCCAATCAATTCCTGAGGTTTAGCATTCAGTGTTGGTTTAGAAGACAGCAACTTCACAAAATTAATTTTATTTTTATCCAACATGGTAAAAACTTCTTCAAGGAGTGGGGAGGGGCGTAGTTTCACAGTCTCCTTTTCTCTGTCCTCTCAGGAACTCTTACGTTTGCAGAATAACCTCTTTTGAAGTTCTCCGATACGTTGGATTTAACGTATCTCTGAATGTTTCTCTTCAGCTGGTTACAAGCTCTTGCACTTGACCCATGGATCATCAATATTCTCCCTTTGAGGTCGTTCTTCCCCAGTGTTGGTGTTTATGAGGCCTTTTGTGTTTTAGCTGCTGCTTCTAAGCTGGAAAATTGTGTCCTCTCCAGCCTGGAGAGAGAGAAGAAGGAGGCACCGTTTCCCAAGTCTTCTAGTCACTTGTGAGCTTGCACCCAGTAGTTACCTGCTCACCCTTCAGAGGTTTTGAAGAAGGGAAGGACCATCAGGGATCCTGGTGCTGAGTGCAGTAAGGTAACTGTACGGAAAACACCACAGAATTGGAAGAAATAAAGTCTTGAAACAACACGGGGTTCAGCAGTGCCATTCCCTGCCCCAGGAAACTGGGGGACAACAGTTAACACAGTTTAAAGAGGACGTTTGACAGATTAATATAAGAGAAATATAATTGAAGGCTGTTAACTACAGAGGATGCCCCTGAGGCACAGACTGTTGGGAATCGGAAGAGTATCACAGAAGAATGGCACACCGTGTTTGTTCCAGTACTTGTGCTCCCCCCCAGACGAGTACTTCTGGCTCTTGTTGGAGAGTGGGCACTGGCAGGGATGGGCCTTTGGTCTGACCCAGGGCAGGTGCCCTGGCATTCCCGAGCAAGGAACCATCTTAACCAGAATGGGAGCGCAGAGTGCTTATTTTTGGCTTGGGTCCTTTTCTGGAACGGAAGGTCAGAGACCAAAATGGGATATGAAGAACGAGGGACAGAAGTTCTGTAAGGTGTTGGGTTTTTTCTTCTCGTCAAAACTTCAAATACCGAAAGTGCTTGGGTTCTTTAAACACAGCATGTCTTCCCATTTCATCTTGCTTTTTTTCCCTCTCTAATCTAAACTTACCTAGAGAGTCCTGGATTCCTTTACATTAACTTCAAGTACCTAAAGGATCTGTATTTGGCTGGAGGTCGCTGCGGGGTCCCGTTGCAGTCAGTGGAGAATGCCAGGCACCTCCAGTGGGTGATTCATAGCCTCGGTGGGCTGCCTCTCCCTCAGGGAGCAGGAGTTCACTACGTAGGAAGCCTAACATGACCTTGTTTCTAATTTAAGCCCATCAGCTAAGCGTCTAACTTGTCAAGGCCTCAAGTTAAGTAGGAACAGAACTTACTGTCCTTGTACCTTACATCCTTTTGAGATTGATTATGTGCATGTGTTGTGAAAAGTCATCAGCCCTTTCAAACTTCTGATCCACAGAAACAACGTCACAGCTGTTGTGACATGAATATAAAATCAAAATCTACAATAAACAAAAATGAAGGACAGATGCTTGGGATCCTCCGTTTCCAGATAGTTTTCATGTACAAAGAACATTCTCAGAATAAACCAGAACAGGTTTAATAGGCAGAATAGAGCATATATAGTGACATTTAAAAACCAACGTTTTTGCACTGTGCAGCCGACAGCACAGGTCCTGCTATAATACGTGGCTAATCATTCTTTATTTTCTAAGTACAGGAAGAAGGAGCCATAAGGATTTTATTTGCCATACTATTGTTATATCTGTTTCTATTAGAATTCTTTTCTGACTTGGTAATCGAGCTAATTTTGTACACAATAAAATGCTGTCATGATAACTTAATTTTGCATTTTCCTAGGAAAGAAAAAGCAGATGCATAAATGAGGTTTCCTGTAAGCAGTCTAACAGAATGGGATTCTTAAAAATGACCACTTAACAATTCTTATTTGTAATGCTGCTTCTCAAGATTTTGCCAATTCAGTCTTCATTTTAGAGATTCAGATAGACTCTGTGCCGTGTTTTCATAGGTGGTTTATCCAAAAGGGATTTTTCTCGGTGATCCTTTCACGTTTCTTTTGTCTGGAATGTTCAAGTATTCTTGTTTTGCAGATGAGAAGACTCCCGCTCAAGTATCCTCAGATTTATACGCTGAGGTTCATCTCTGTTTCTTCACTGATATTGTCCGTTTCTCTTGAGATTGTCACAAAGCACTAGCTGGCACAGCCCCTCTACTAGTGGTCATGCTATGACCATTATCTGGGAAGAGCCTGTCAGGGGCCACTTCAGTCCCTCCAAGATGAACTTTTTTAATGTGTATCAGTGACTTTTCATGCCAGAAGCAACCTGCCGTGAAACAGGGCAGAGCCTCAGTGGACCCCAACACAAGGTCAGTGGATCTCAACCTTGACTGCTCATTGCTGAAGTTGATATGTATCAGTGCAGTCGTATAAAGAGATTCCTGAACTAGATCCCTGCCTCTGTGCTCCAAGCACCGGAGCTTCCTTAGCCTGGCACTTCACCTGGGCACTCCATCAGTTTGTCTGGAGACAGTTCTGGTGTGTCTGCACGGTGTGGTGTGTTACAGCTCCAACCTGTCCACAGGAAAATCCCCTCCTAGAAAGCCCCAGCAGGCAGGAGCAGTTCTGACTGCCCCGGAGCTGGCTGTGGACCTTCCTTCCCAGCAGTCAGTTCTCACTCACGTCCTGAGCATAAAGCTGGGACAGAAGGAGTGAGCAGCCTTTTCATCCCTTAAATCACAAAGGGAGCTTAGGGAGCAAGGAATGCTTGGCCAGCTGAGTAGGGCCAGGGTGATGATATCCAGAACAATAATCGGGAGTGACTGGAACCACGGCGGTGTTCTGTCTCATGCTGAAGACAACAGGTCTGTCATTTTCCAGCTTTTCCACTTTTTCTCACCAACTTGGTGGTCTCCAAAGGTCTTCCATCCCGGCACCGACTCGACTTTCCCCAGGTTTAGTTGGAAGGCCTGAGAGCAGCTCAGCCACGGCCTGGGAGTGGTTCCAACCCCTGTCAGCCTGCCTTGGAATCGTGTGTGAACACCAAGGGAAACACATGTTCTTGTAGAGCTCCCAGAAGGAAGACTCCCCACCACAGGCTACTCATAAATCACAAAAGCAGAGCTGCAGAAGACCTCGGGACGTCGTTTACTTTCTCGCTTTGCCCAAGGAAGAATCAACTGTATCTGCCTCCTTCAAAACAAATGGTGGTGCAGCCTGTGGGGAGACACTTCCAGGGGTAGTTTTGTTTCAGGCGTGCAGCCTGCCCTCCCACATTCCAGAAACTTTCTCTGAAATCTCTTCCCATTGTGAATACAGCCCAAAGCCCGGTGGTTATTGCAGTGTGGCGAGTTGAGCGCCAGTAAGCTGCTGGATCTTTAAGCATTTTCCTTAAAACGCTTTTTCTAGAGCGTCAGACAAATGTGCATTCAGGTCAGTGAGGTGAAAATGGCAATTTGATTGTTAAGTAACTTCTGTGTTTCAGAATGATCAAAATCAGGGGTTTTAAGGGAACCTGCACGGCATGTTGAAAATTCACCCCGACCCCGGTTATTCGGCAGCTCCTACCTCACCCACTTTCTCCTCTTTCGAAAGCCAAGCACTCTGTTGCAATCACACAGAGAAACTTCCCATGGGACGGTAACCAGTCTTTGCTAGAGTCATGGCAAGTGAAGGGTTTTTCCCTTCCCACTTGCATAAGACTCTACCGCCCTTTTAATACTCAATGATTAAGAAATATTCCACAACGGATTTAAAAAATATGGGAACAGAGTTGATCTGTGGTGTCAAATATTAATTAAACAGACTGACATCCTGCTTCTTCCTGGAAAAAGGCTCTTGCTGTGCTGAAATGTGTCTCTTGCTGCAGTTCTTGTTCTGCTGGTGAGGTGTGAGTTGGTGCATGAGGTGCGAGAAGCTGCCGAGCAGAGCGGTATCTGCTTTCACGAAACAGGTTTTCAACACACGCTCTCTGTGGGACTCTGTATGTGATGTGGCTTAGCTCATTAACTAATGATAAGAAAGAAAGAAAATAAAAGTTTGCTTAAGAAAGAGCTAAACACATTCTAATTTAAGTTTATTGATACACAATCTGTGCTGCCAGCAACAATTTCAGTTTGGTTTTTTTTTTTGGGGGGGGTGTCCTTGGCTTCAGAATCCAAAGACCATTCTCTTACCAGAGCATTTTCTTGTTATCGAGAGGTAAGAATTTAGCTAAATCTCCTTTCCTTCATTTTTTCCTCATGATCTTTTATTTTTCCTTTCCTCATAAATAGCTGGATTACTCTTGGCAAATTATATTCTTAAAGACAACTATGACCATTTCATTTGCATGCCAGTTAGAAGAAAAATAGCTTCGCTCCCTCTCATGTTTCCATGTAATTTCTCTTCTTAAAAATATTTTTTTCTCCCTTTGTGTCTTTCTTCCTGGAAATTTTATTGCAAATCAATACTTGATATCTCCCACAGAACATAACATTCTGAATAGGAAAAAACTTGTTAGGATAAATGTCTTCCAACGAGATTTCTTTTCATAAGAATATAAACACAGAAACTTCCATCAGCATAATAAAACTCAGATCCTCATGTGCCTCTGAGCCTGTCATCATTTTGTGGGGTCGAGGCCCCCTCAGCACGTTCCCCCCGACAGCGAGCTGTGTGTGGGGGCACAGGCCGGGGGAAGGACCCAGCCAGAGGGACCTGGGCAGGCTGGAGAGGGGGGACGGGCCGACCTCAGGGAGTGCAACAAGGCCAAGGGCAAGGTCCTGCCCATGGGCCGGGGCAACCCCAGCACAAACCCAGGCTGGGCCAGGAGGGGACAGGGACAGGACCAGGGGCAACGGTTTAAACTGACAGAGGGCAGATTTAGATGAGACCCAAGGCAGAAATTCTCCCCTGTGAGGGGGTGAGGCCCTGGCACAGGCTGCCCAGAGAAGCTGTGGCTGCCCCCTCCCTGGAAGGGTTCAAGGCCGGGCTGGACGGGGCTTTGGGCAACCTGGGCTGGTGGAAGGTGGCCCTGCCCGGGGCAGGGGGTGGGATGGAAGTCTGGGATTTATAAAGATGGTGAAGCCCTGGCTCTGCTCTCCTGATCTCATTTGCAATCAGAAGCCCTTCAGGTACTGGAGGTACCAGCGGTGCTTAAACTATGAGCTCTGTCAGAAAAGTGACTTTTTTTTTTTCTCTGCGACTGCACGGAGCCTACCACACCTGCCCCGGATCTGAGCCTTGGGCTCAAAGACAACACACGGACACACATAACAAACGGCGGTGAGGAAACCCCCCCGGTGAGATGAGCCCCTCGCCGTGCCGCGCAGCAGCAGCTGGGCAGCCGGCGTCAGGCTAGGGCTGAGCCTCGGCCGAGCGCCTTCGCCACGTTCCGAGCTCGGCAAATGATGAAATTATGAGTGTGGTTTGTGTTTGCCTTCCAAGAAGGATTTCTCTTGTAGCGAGGCACCCCAGAGCGTCTCGGGAGATGGCGGTTCAGTTTTGGATCTCTTCTACAGATTTCTTGCAAAAGTTGAGAGAAATCGTTTACTTTGTCTCAGCACTGAAGTTCCAAAAAGCAGATTTTGGCATTTTCTTCTGCTGCTCTTATCTTTTTTTTTAAGCATTAAGAGTGATTCTAAATGGGGAGATTAGCTTTGTTTGCCCAGAGTGTAACCCAGTGGGAGTCCAGTATCAGTGGGGATGTTGTTAGGCAATGCTGTAGTAGCAATCATGGAAACATTAGTGATTATTCATCAATCACTTTCATAATTCAGGGTTAGATACACACTCGGTGCTTCACAAACAGATGAAAGTGTGACACGTTTCTAACCAAAGAATGATCTTAGAAAATTATGGCATACGGTATCTACAGTGGAGTGACTCAGACTCATAAATTTTACTAATTATTTATTTACCAAAAATGCATTTGTTCAACAGTCACAATTCTTCACTGATTAGGCTGATAGTTTAAAAACAGAAAAAAAAAATCGAAATATAAATATGCTGCAATTCATTGTTTTCAAACAAGATTTTTCAATTTTTGCCTTCAGAATTATTTTGAAGTTGCCAACATTTAATTTAAAAAAAAAACCAAAAAATTAAAAAATGAAAGATAACACTTCTGGTCAGCCAAAATATTCAGTAATTCTGAAGTATTTTTTTCAAAAAAGTTAAGTTTAGCCCAATAAAACTGTAAGGTAGCAGACACTCAGCTGGTCTGGCTTAGAACAGGCAATTAGCAGTGAAGCTGGCATATGTTGTTGGTTGGACTGTTTAGCTGGCTTTTTTTTTTGGGGATTTTTTTATAAGCCAAACTATTAAGAAACTGCCTCTACAGATTTCCAGAGCTTTATTGCCACGAATATAGGAGCAAATGTCAAGAACAGAGTCAACTTTCTCAACAATAGTGTGTCTCAAAAGTGCCTAAGGACCTGTGTTATTGTCCACGTTTGCAATTTGGTGGGTTTTTTCCCAATGTTTTTTAATATCAAGGATGAATTGGATTCTCTTTTAATATAGTGTCTTATAAAATACAACGTGGTGATAGCATGATATTGCAGTTTATTTTCATATTGCTGCATTATTTAGTATTTCCGAGTCACTAATTATGTCTGACAGTGCCCAGTGTATCAGGGAATAGTGCCATTCAATCAGAATTGGAAGGCTGCCTTCACTTTGACCCAATGACAAGCTCCTTTTATTGCCAAATACAGCCCCGTACCGTTTAATGGGCTCCTGTTGATCGTAGGGGCAGGAGGCATTACTGAGTGCTGGTCAGCAGAAACGACAGAAACGTTACGTAGGAGAAGACAGCATGGCCAGAGAGACCGTTCCCCCGATAAATCCTTCTGCTGTCTGGGCAGGCACAAAGCCTTTGCTGGTTTTGTCTTATTGTCCTTCTCTGTGCTCTGACAGTGATGCACCAAAAATACGCTCTCGGCATAGATCACCCAGTTTCTACCAGGGGCAGGGGTACCGTGAACGTCCATCTTGCATTAATTAATGAAGTCAATCGTGCTGTTTTGTCTCTGCGAGTGAAAGGCAAGTTCAGCTCGTTCAGGCTAAGCCCCACCAGCCCAGCCTAACTTCTCTTACGTGGAAGAACGGAAATGGAAAATTGTTTTAAATACTGCCCGCTCACCTTGTGGTTTCAACAAAAACTCCATCTCTCCCTTCTCTCTTCCTTGCCTGAGGTTGATGTTTGCCTGCCAATGCACAGAGCATTTATTTTTTTTCCAGGCTGTAGTAAGCTAACACTTTGGCCAAGCAATTTTTTATCTTATGAAGGAAGGAGTTGGACACTTCTTCTGTCATAGATAGTCCAGGTGAGCTACAAACTTGAACTGATCGTGAACAGTGTGTACGTTCTTCAGAGGAGCCAACACCAGCCACGGCTGTTCCTTGAATCCATGTCTCCGTTTTCATGGTGATGCCAATTTAAGGTACCGCAGGAGCAAAAAGAGTGAGATCAGCAACGAGATCTGCCTGCAGATGAAGTACAGGGTGTAAGTACCTCCTAGAGCTAAACCATCAGGCTCACTGAACTAGGAGTGTGGCTTAACAAAAATAACGATTTTGTGGAGCCTGTGGGTCTCCCTGCTGATTCTACATTTGTAATTGTGTCCTTCCAGACTCAAACAATATTTCAGTGGGTGCTGCTGCTCTGAAACAGCTTTTTACGTGCATCTACTATAAAAAGAAAAGAAGTTAACCTTAAAAATACATTTTGTAATGAACCATAGACACTTTCTTTTGTCTAGTATTGTTGAAAATGCAGTCAGGAGGCTTATCTTAGAGGGAAAATAGGGTTATTATTTAGGGGAGACACAATTTAATACAGCAACCTCAAAATTCAAACATCTGTCATCATTTAGACTGCAAATAACACTGGAAATACTGATTTCAGTTTACGACTGCAGTAAGACAGTAGTAGAACGGGGTATCCTACTGCTAAAATAACGCTTGTCAGGAAATGGAAGTCCCTGGGAATTCTGTTTGGCTGCATGATCCCTGCGCTGTGACGCCACGTTCCCTAAATCCGGGCAGAGTTAATTGTAGGTTGCGCTGTGCCCTGCGCTCCGTGCGTCGGCTTTGTGACAGCAGCATGTTCTGTTCACTTTAATCTCTAGCTCTTCCGTTAAAGTCTTTAGTTTTCAGCTGGTTTCCGCTGTGGTCCAACACTCTTTCATAGCTGGGGGGCTGTGATGCAGCGTGAGGTGTGTGCCCTGTCGAGCAGAAGCCTCGTGAGAGCTGAGAGCGGGTGGAACCCCCGTCCCATCTCTGCAGAGGAGCCATGCCAAGGTCGGTGACCTGGTATCTCAGGACCAGCATTTCTCATCTTCCTCCATTTCAGCCGAGACCCATGAGAAAAACAGGAGCCCAGAATTTCTGAAAATCAGACTCTTCAAGCCCTGTATCCTGCACCTGCTCAAACCAGCATTTTCCTGGATTTCAGTGGAAGGAGCACAGTCCTTCGCATTTTAAACTAGAAAGTCCTTTATCAAGGTACTGGCTGAGAGCAAGGGATCTACATTGCGTCGTATCACTTGGATACATGAATCTGGAGACTTAAAGAAAAAAAAAAAATATCTGGATTCTTGGCCCCTTCCCTCTTAGGTGATTGTTTACAGCTCATCAAGGATAAAGCACCTAAACTGACAATAATCTACAAACTTATTTCGAGGGGGGGGGGGGAAAAAGGTGGAACCTCATTGTTTGTCAAAGGAGTAGAAGGAAATTACAGAGATGGAGAGAAATCAAGGGGCCGCCTTCTAATATTTATGTTGTTACACGTCATGAGTAACTGTGCTGAAACCAGAGAGACCAGCTGGTAGCAGCAAAGGGTGAAGGAGGGTCACAGGGTGGAGAAGGCTGGAGTTAGTTGGGCATCTTCACCACCACCACCCCCCCTCAGTTTAACGCTGCACAGCTGGATGGAATTGCCCTGTGCCCTTACGTGGCTTCAGATGGTTTGGCTGCCTGACCCCCTCGCAGGCAGTGCCACCACAATCACTGTTCCTATGCAAGTGGGAAACGTCCTGAGGTTACGCCAGCTTTATGCATCTACAGCTGGCTGCTGTGAAAGATAAGCCAGGCCCTGTGGACAGGCACAAATCTCTGCCCTACTGCTGCATGACCCTGACAGCTGGGTTTTCTGCAGAAGCCTAATAAGCATACGCAGGCTGCCAAAATAAGTAATATCTACCGGGCAGCAAATAGAAGTTGTTTTGAAATGCTGGTCATAAAGCCGAGCAGAAAGCTCAGCTCCTGGGTCTTATTTCTGTAACATGGTGTTTCATTATGATCAGGGGGAACCTTTGGTTGTTTTTTTTTGTTGCACCCGCACAGCCACAAACACTTTTGCAATTTCAGCTCAAGGGAGTGGAAATCCAGCGTGGCCTTTGTTCCTTTTCAGAAGAGGTTAACAGTGTCCACACTAATGGGAAAACGCTTCACATTCTCCCTGGAAGAAGCTTGGGAGAAGAGTTTGTCCCTTGGAGGTCTTACCCATTTTGCCTTTATCAATGGCCTGTGAGAATTTGTCCTGCTGCATGTTAGAAATGTGGGGTTTTTTTTATACTTGTACTGTTTCCATGACCAGCTAGCAGACTGGAAAAAATATATGGGATTGTGGGGTTTAGGGATATAGATGGCACCATCATGGTGTCCGTAGACATGCACCGGCATATTTTTTATTTTGGTTCAGACACTCGTTCTTTTGGAGTGTAACGGACCACAGCAAGCAAGCTCCTCATTTCGAGTTAAGCTGGGAGGGGGGGAAGCAGCTGAAGAAACAGGAGAGGATACAGTTTCATTATATGATCTTTTTGAATTCATTTAATCATTTAAATGTCGTGGGTGTCAGACAAGCTGGTCTTGGGCGTCTGGTCAAGGGGAGCTTTCTCTGCACGTTGAAGCTCTCGCACAATACTCAGATGTTTCTTTGCAAAACTGTGATGGAAGAGTTTTGTGAGGAAGTCCATTAAATGTACTGCTCCTCCCTTCTTCCTCGCTTGGAGACAGAGGTAGTTAAAAGCTGCCTGCTAGAAGGCAGACAGAATAAACCCTTATAGTAACTGAAAACATTAGGAAGATATAGATGCATATATACATAAAATCCAGGGGAAGTGACTATCTTTAATAAATATTTCTTACAGTATTTGCAATTCAAATGTTACATTGGTGTGTGAGTGCTAGAGAGAGAGAGAGAGACCCAAAATGAAAATGACTGGAAAGTAACGGGTTTTATTGCAGACAGAAAGAAACGTACAACTTAATCAAACAGCATACACAATGAAAAGCAAATTAGATTTCTGAAACTCTTCCTGGGTTTAGTGGCTCCCATGTGGCATTTGCAACACGAGCATGCAAACTTGTTTATTTTATAAATAGCAGGCCAATTCCTTCCATCGTCCCCATTCCCCTCGTGCCACTCTAACACCATAGGTGATGATCTGTTGATTTAACAGCTGCTTTCTCCGCCAGCCTCCAAAGAGGTGTCACCTCCCTTCGGCTGCATCCAGCACAGAGCGAGCTAGAGGAGGGAGGAGGGTCGGTCACGGACAGAATATAATTTACTGGTTTGAGCTGGGAGAGAGGCAGCTGTGTGGGAAAGAGCATTATCTCTGGGCTGCTCTGAAATGTCAAGGGGGAGCTGAAAGATGTTGAAGGTGAAGGGAACGGAGACCGAGTCTGCCTGGCATGTTAGGACATAATTATTTTCCTTTACAAAATATAAGCCACTCTCACTCACATTTTAATCATAATACCCAATGACATGTGAGATGGGTTAGAAATATTGCCAGAAAGCAGGACTTCATGCCTCGCTAGTGATACACATGCAAATTGATCACCCCAGAGAGGTCTCCTGGGAGCCCCTTCAACTAATGGTGAGCATTTCTCACTATTCTTCAGCATTTCTGTTTTCTACGTATTTTTGACTTTGTAACATCAAGGAACTTGGCAGTGACTCATGTAATCTGAGTCGTGTTCCCCCCCCCTGCCTCTCCCATCAGTTCCCTGGGTGATCCTGAACAAGTTACTTCATTAATTTTAATTGGATGCTGTCATGAGAAAAGGCTTGTAGGGCTGGGCTGCAAGTCTGCAGTCATTCAATCCTTGTTCAGGCAAATTCCTGTTAATTCTAGTGGGAATTTTCTCTGTGTCAAGGCTGCAAGATTTGCCACAACTGCATGTGCTTAAAAGGCTGCAACAGTTGGATGTAGTTTCTGGTCACCTGAAGGTTTATTAGAATCTGCTGTTAATCTGCTATCTTTCCTGGCTGCCCCTTGAACGAGTTCAAAAAGACCCTTCCTCAGTCTTCGCTGGCTGATTCCAGGCACAGCAGGCATTGCCAAGTCAGGCTGTATTTCTGTTAGCAGCTCTGCCTGTTCCTTTCAAACGCTGGGCAAGTCTTGGCCATGAAGGAAAAAGCACAAAATAATGTGTGATTTTTTAAAAAAATTTTCTTTCCCCTACCGCTGTGCAGAAAAAATAAGCAGGTAGATGCATTTTACTAGAAAATCTTAATGTTCGTGTTCCCATCTCTAACTGGGCTGTGAACAGCCCGAGAGAAGGCGGCCAGGCTGGCTTCAACTGCAGGAGAAATCTATCCAAGTAGGATTCTTCAGCAGAGGAAACCAGAGAGAGTTTAAATAATTCTTACAAGTTTCGTAAGAATATTGAAAATAAATGGAATGTGGAAATACAAGGTTAGAATGTGAGTGTTCCCGATTTACATAGCTTTGTGGAGCAAATATTGCTCTTACGGTTAAAGCCGTGATAGCTACTGATTAAAAAAATGCCCTTTTAAATGCAGGAGTATTATAAAAATACAAGAACAGTCAGAAAAAAATATTGGAACTGTTTAAAATAAAGATAAAAATTAAAACTATTTATCATGATGACATTCCACCTGGATTCTCTGCAATTCCTCTCATATTCATTCCCGGTCCTCAGGAGGCTGGGACAAGCTCTTGACACGTGGGAGGGGTGAGGAGGATCTATTTGTGAACGTTTACCCTCAAAACGGAGAAACAGCTCTGCAGATGCTTGTGACTTCTCTTTATTTCCTCCTGTGTACGCTTTCCTTTCCAAGTGTGCTCGCCCCAGGAGAGTGGCCACAATTCCCATGGGCATGACCAGTCCTGCTGGTAGTGTTCCCTGGCTGCCTGGAGCCTTATCTTCCCAGCCTCATCTCATGTCTCCAACCTCTGCTCTCCCCTCACCCCCAAACCTGATGTTGCTCTCTCTCCCTGAGCCCCTCCCCTGCCGCGCACGGCGTCCGGGGTGCTCTCCCTGTTTAAGCACAGTGAGCAGCTCAGCACGACGGACGTCACTTGGTCTTAGGCAGCCCGAGTGTAACTCAAGACTGAGTGATGCCTTCTGGCAAAATACGGTTTATGTTGTGAGAAGGAAGAAGAAATTAGCCAAAATAAATGAAAATCTCCCCCCAAAGCAGCAAGCAAAACAGTCTTCTATTTTCGTGAAAATTATGGAAATACAAGCTTAATATTATGACATCAAAGGGCTTGTAATTACGACTTACAGACAGTTATATTGTTTAATGCCTTTCATCCTGAAAAAAATCCCTCTAGTCATTGTTCACAGAACACCACAGAAGTGCAGCCATCGTTTAGCAAAGAACAGCAAAGCTGCAACATCCGATTAGATTCGTGTTGAACAGAACGTGGACTTTGGTTTTAGAAGCCTCGCTTACAATCCTTTGCTATAAGAAGACACGTAGATCAGTATTTATCTGGCTCCGACAGAAGTGGACACGTTTCACCCTCTGCTTCCAGAAGAAGCAGGAATTGCTGAAGTGCTCAGGTCACGGCTGCTTGCTTTCTCCCTTGGTTTGGCTACCAGTCCGCCGGGCAAAATGGTTCCTTCCCTTTCCTGTCAGTGGTGTGTGGTGTCTTAACGGAGGTGTGCCACCCTAAAAAAAAATATTTTATTCCTCAAAATACACAGCGGCCCAAGAATGCATGGTGAAGGGACCGAAATACAAAGTAACCTACTTCTGCTTCTTTCACTAACAAAAAGTTGTCTGTTATAAATAACCAAGAGGGGAAGGAGCAGCATGAAGCAAGCAAATTTGTATTGAAGTTGCACTTCAAAGTGAGGATAACATTTTCTAATACATCTGTGACCCAGATCCTCAAGGATACGTAGTTGTTTGATGCTTAAATAATTTTAAGGATAGGGGCACAGATGATTTAGGACACCTAAATATCTGTCCTCAAAAACGCCGGTGGTTGGCGTCTCCGTTTTTGCAAAGGTTTGCAGAGGAGAAAATACCGAAGAGCATGTAATACAGTGCGTAGCAGAGAAATGAAAACGCTGTAGGAGCTCAAGAGAATGTCTAGCGAATCCCCAGCGGCTGGCGGGAGCAGCGGTGCGGGTTGGTGCTCTGGCTCTCGCGGGGGCTCCGTGCGTGTTGCAGGACGTGTAGAGGGGAGGGGACGGCTGGCCCATCACAGGCAGGGGCACCCATCCCGGTTCCCTGTCAGGCAGGAGAAGAATTTTACAGCCAAGTTAAAAATTCCCTTTTCTGGTCCATCAGTAAGAAATCCTAAAGAGGAGGCCAGAATTCTCTTGTGGGCGCTACCACTCGTTAGTACACGGGAGATTGTGATTATGAGCCCTGTCATTCATAGGAGAGTGCCAATCCTGGCCCGAGGATGGCAATCTAAAGCCTGTAGGCGTGGAATGTTGTGCAGGAGAAGCCTATTTGCGTGATAGTTCTCTAGCTTATTCTCTCTGTACGTCTGCTCTGCACCGACAGATTCCGTGGAGGCTGAATACAAAGAACATGAGGAACTCTGCAAAGCGTGCCTCAGTCTCGGGGTTCAGGTCACGTTCAAAACCCTTCCACCCAGCTTTTGCAGTTCATTACCATATAGTAGAAAAATCCCTTTGCTGGCATGGCTCGATGTTGTACTGCATGTTTCTCATTCAAATACTTTCCCTTTTTTTACCTTTTTTTTTTTTTTTCCAGTGAATACTAACTTCAGGGAATATTTCCAGTGAAGTGCTAAGACATAAACGATGTAAATCTTTATTACAGTGCAAAGAGTAGGAAGATCCAACACCATGGCCTTTTCTGTTGAGCAGTATGTTTTGACATTTTCAGTGGTTTAGGTTCTCTCTGTAATAACAAGGATTAATATGATGTGCCTACAGAGAGATTACGTGAATGAATTGCACAGGGGATTAGGGGGAAATCTCATTTTGTGCTCCCATCAACATAGAATCTTTCCTAACTCAAAGAAAAGCAGCCTTCCTTTTCTCCCTCATCAGACCAGATCCTTAAATATCCTGCAGCTATAAGAGGACTGAAAGAGACAGGTGAACCCGAAGCTAACCTGTATTCTCAGTCACATTCTAAACAACCTGTCCTGGCAGAGGTCACTTGGCCAGCTGAGCAATACGGGCGTGAGTCCGTGCCACGTGTCTCTCACGTGTGCCCCCCTCCAGACCCCATAAAGTGAGCACGCAGCGAGGGAGTTCGCTGTAGCAGAGCTCCTGCTGGTTTCTAGTAAGCAAAACACAATAATACGAATTCCTTCTCATTTGGAGAACCTTAAAATACTCGACAAACAATATATCCCACAGCACATCTGGGAGTCGAGATGGTTTTGTGTTGATGTTATGGACTGGTAAACTAAACTGTGTTCCACTTGTCAAGGGTGCCCAGAGAATCAAAGGCCTGGGGAAAAAAAAAGAGCAATTCCCAAGAATCGTGCGCTGTAGCTACAAGAAAACCCACCGTGTTTGCTATCCTCCCTGCCTTGGTTTAGCGTTTCCCAGTGAAATATCATCGTTGCCCATCTGTGTAGCTCTTTCCATGTCAAAGATCTCGGACTCATTTAAAAATTGTGAAAGATACGGTTGAGCCACAACAGTCTGACCCCTTGAGCGTGGCCGTATTCGGAACGAAGATGCAGCCACTCTTCAACGACCCGACCCCGTGTAATGATCCCGGACAGAAAGTGAACAGTGGCAAAATGAAACTTGTGGGAAAACTCTTAGCTGATATGCATTGTACGATCATTTAATCCGTAAATTGCGGAGACTAGAAAACTTGTCCCAGCGTTTGCTCTCGTTTCTCTTCACGCTTCCCATTCACTTGGCTTAACTGTACTGACATTGCAGTTGTTCTTCCATCACTTTTTTCTCTTACTAGGGATTCCACATCCCGGTCCAAATACTGCATCTAGCTGCCTTGCTTTTTTCATGACGGGAAGGGTCTGGCGGGACACTGGCCACAAGGACCCATTTGGATTTCGTAGAGCCAAATCCTCCCTTTCTTTCTCTCTCTCTTTCTCTCCTTCTCTTTCTTTCTTTCTTTCTTTCTTTCTTTCTTTCTTTCTTTCTTTCTTCTTTCTTTCTTTCTTTCTTTCTTTCTTTCTTTCTTTCTTTCTTTCTTTCTTTCTTTCTTTCTTTCTTTCTTTCTCTTTCTTTCTCTCTTTCTCTCTTTCTCTCTCTCTTTCTCTCTCTCTCTCTTTCTTTCTCTTTCTTTCTCTCCTTCTCTCTCTCTTTTTCTCTCTTTCTCTCTTTCTCTCTTTCTCTCTTTCTCTCTTTCTCTCTTTCTCTCTCTTTCTCTCTCTTTCCACTTCCTATCTCCATCAACACAACAGTCCCATCCACCTCTGACTCTTTTGGGACTCCTCTGCTGTGCACACAATGATTCTGATGGGTGGGTTGTCTTTCAGAAAACGGTGCCCTGACGGATAAGTACAAAGATACTTTTGCTTTTAATGTCAGGCAGGAACGCGGCTCCAGCTCTCCACCCTCTGCTTTGCAAGTCCATTGTAACACAATGTAAAAGCACAGATCTGTTAACCTTTTGGGAACAATGGAGATCAGACATTTTTTCCTTTCAGTAGAAAGAGCAAAAAGTCTCTAAAAGATAGGGGGGAGAGAGAGAGAGAGAGAGAGGCTTCACAGAGCTATTGAGCGATAATCCACCCATTGCATAATATTTCGATGACAAGTGTTAATGGGCTTTAAATGTCAGGTGTTGTAACATAACCCACTGTCTACATAAAGCAGTAACCAATATTTTGTATTTGCTTACACAGAAATAGTTACCCTCCTGTCTTTCCCCTCTGAAGAGCAGCTGGCTGGGGTGCGTGTGAGTGGGAGAGAGGTGCCGCAGTCTGACTTGCTTAGCAATCAAGAGGAGGAGAGAGCATCCTGGATTCGCAGTAGGCTGCTCTGTGGGAGGAGGAGTGAATGTCCTTCCCTCCTTGATAACAGCATTAATGCCAAGCCCACACATTCCTGTGTGCTCTGAGGTGGATTTATCAGTACAAGCCCTTTCCACGAGCTGGCACAGCGGAGGCTCCTGCGCCGGGCGATGTTGTGACCCGTTCTGCTTCCCTAGACGGGGGCTTGAAAGTGAACGTGTGGCTCTGGGCACGTGTGCCCGTGTGTGCGTGTGTAAATCACACAGGTAGATGTCCTTGCACTGCTGTAATTAACTATCGTTTTACCTCTCTTAACTTCTTTTCCTCTTTTTGGAAACCCCAGCTAATTACAAGGATAACAGCATGTTGATGCTGTAGCTAGTCCTTTCCAAAGCCGTGGCTCCAGCAATGTCTGCAGAAGTATATGCCAGTGTTCTTGGTTCTCATGCACTTTTGAAATATCAGTTTCTTCTTGCGAATGAACCACACATCCATATATACAGCCTGGACAGCAACAGTGAGGCCTGTCCCTGAGTCATTTCCTTGACATTTAGTTCTGCAAGCCGTCTTTGGCAATCTTTCCGGACCATGTGGTAGCCAGGGCTATGTCCAAACCACCTGAGTTTGGCCTCCTCTGATGGCAGTCAGCACTTGGGTTGTTAATTCACTACAGATGTCAGCACTTCTCATCTGGAAGGATCTAATGCCTTGGGTGTACCTTGTTAGCATGCAAGTCCCTCACAAAAAAAAAAAAAAAAATCATGCAAGTTCCCCCTGGAGAATTTTGTAAAATGACTGAAACAACACTTGAAAACACTTTTTTCCAAATATCGTGTGGAAACCGTGCATTTTGTATCTTAATAGTCCGATGAAAACTGTTTAAAATGCTGAGAGAAGTGAATCAGCCATTCCAGAACCAAACCTGACGCTGACACGTGCTGTGCCTGCGCGCTCGGAGGTTTGAGATTTCCTGATGTGGCCTTGGAAGAAATCTGTGTGGATGTTACCAGTTATACAGAGGGTGAAAGCACGTGGAATTCCAAGGACGGAATAATACAGCCTTGTTGGCTTTGGCAAACTACAATTTTTAGTGATGAAAACCTGAGAAATTTGGGGTCAGTCCCACAAAGGCTCACACATATGCTTATCTTTATGCCTAACTCATGCGTGCAAACCATTAGAGGGTTTGGCCTCTGACACGGCTTCAGCGGAGTGTTCTGTGCTGCAAAGCCGCGGGTGTGAGCTTCTCCTTGCTGAAGTGAGTGGGACTTTCCGTGAGAGCAGAGGGAGTTACGTGAGCCAGCAGAGCTGGCCTGTAAGTGGCTAAAATAGTAAATTAGCTACTCAGATGTTGTGAAGTTTAACGTAGCGCTTTCCTCCAACTTCAGAGGGGAAAAAAAAGGAATCTTTGAACAGCAGCTCTATGCTGGTTTTCATGATTATATTATTTACTGTGGTATCGACCCAAAGCCCAGATGAGATTCCCATTTCTTTGTACCACACTTAGGCAAGCAATCACTGCTTGGATTCTAACCATCTTTTGTATTTTTATATAGAGCTTTAAATTTGGAACCTTCATGTAGGACAGGCTTCATCAGGAACGCTGCTGAACTCGGCAAACCTGGGCTTAATACCAGTTCCAGCACTGGTTTAGGCAGGATTGATAGAGCACTCGCTCGCGTGTCTTCTGTTCAGTGTCACTCTCCATACCAAGATGAATAGTTGAAGTTTACACCGTGACAAAAGTCGTGATTTTAAACAGCTTTTATTATACGAGACAGGAGCGCCAGAGCAGGAAGACTTGTAGCTATTAAAAAAAATAAGTGTCTACTAACTACCTAGAATATGATTGGTTTTATTTTATGCTTACTGCAAAAGAGTCGTACAACATCAAGCAGATGACGATGAGGCAGTTGGGACACAAGCATTTGGTTGCTGCATCTGGCATTAGCATGGGATGGCAGAATCACTGATCAGGATTTAATTTTGATTTCTTGTCCTCATTTGCATTTCCTGTTACTGGTTGTTGCGTTTCGGCGCTGTGGGTTTGAGATCTGACCAAAAGCTAATTGAAAGCTCAAACCAGGAAAAGTCCAGCGTTTCTTTCTCTCCTCTAAAAAGAGTCGAAGAAAAATAAACACCCTCCCTCCCGCTCTTTCCCCCTCACCCATTGGAAACGGCTGCTCCTCGGGAAATCGGCATGAGGAATCCAGAATCATTTGTGTCTTATTTAAAGGAGACTCTGGCTGTAGCTTTTCCTCTGGTCACTCACGACAATGAAAGAAAGGGATGAGGGTGAGAGCGTGTCACTTGAATAGAAAGAGAAGCCCAGAAAAAGAGGAGTGGCTGGAGCCTGAGCACCTCAAAAGAATGGCTTTGAATCTTTGTGTCCATGTGGGAAGAGCTTCCTTCTGCTTAAAAAGGGGGGAAAAAAAAAAAAAAAAAAAAAAAAAAAAGGAAAAATAGGGAATAGAACAGCTTATTGCCCTTGTGCCTTCAGGCTCTGGTGAAATGGAAGCACCAGCAATACTGTAGAATTGTAACGGGTGGTGGTCCACCATTGCTGTGCTGTGTCGTGGTTTCATGGAAAACCCCAGGGCCCCCCCGATGTGAGGAGTCGGCGTGGGGACCAGCCCGTGGGGTCTGCGCCCCTCGGCACAGCCTGGCGGGGCCGCCCCCCCCTTGGACCCCACCTGCAGCTTTTACACAGCAGCGCGCAGGCCCCCATGGCTCCCTCCCCTGGGCCCCCCCGGCTGGAAGCGGCACCTCACTGCTCGGAACACGCCGTTTCACCCCGGACTGAGTCGGGGTGAGGATCGCCGCCTTCCTTCCCCGGGGCCAGCGGCGGGGGGCGGTCAGGAACGTGCGGGTGATGTTGCGGCGCGGCTCCAGCCCCAGGCCGGCCCGGGGGGGCGAGTCACGGCGCTGCCAGAGCGGCTCCGCTTCCCCACCGACGTGTAAACGAAAAGTAGTTTGGGTCATCACCGTCACGACCAGGGAGCGGCCTCCTCCCCGGGCACGGCCACCTGTTGGCCCACGGGGCTGAGAAGGAGACGTTTT
This sequence comes from Athene cunicularia, assembly GCF_003259725.1. Lineage (NCBI taxonomy): Eukaryota > Metazoa > Chordata > Aves > Strigiformes > Strigidae > Athene > Athene cunicularia. Next base: position 28,009,603 of record NW_020799092.1, read on the forward strand.
AGCCCATTTTTAGAGAAGCGAGCCCGAAAATCAGCGCACCCCTCCCTTTAGTCTCTGGCTTAGAGGGGCAGGTTC
>NW_020799092.1:28009727-28012586 GCF_003259725.1 Athene cunicularia
TTTTTTTTTTTTCCTTTTTTTTTTTTTCCGCTTTTCATGGACCGTATCCATACTAGTATCGTGTTTGGTCACCGAGGAGAAAAACGAGCAAACAAACCCTTCGTGCTCCTCCGGCCCCGCCGCACGCTCCCGTAGCGCCCCGTGATTTCCCCCGCCGGCCTTGAGGAGACGCAGGATGGGACTGAGCAAGTGCCTGAGTTACACGAGGTTGCTTAATACTTGTTTTAGTGCCTGAGCTCCTTTCACGGCGGAGCTGACGCGGAGGAGCGGTTTGCCCGGTCCCGAGTGCCGGGCACCGGGGGTTTGGGCTCCTCCGGGGACCGTTCGGTGGCAGAGAATCCTCGGAGAGGCTTCGCGGTCTCTAGTTGGATTGTTCGAGGAGCTGGGAAGCGGTGGTGGCTCGTTGTGTAACTTTGTCACCTTCTTGTGGTGTGACCTTGACAGGGCTCTCACTCCTCTGTACCCCCCCCCGCGGTCTCAACAAAGGGGGGTTGCCCGCTTGCACCTCTGAAGTGCTCTGACCTCACTAAGCAAAACACTTCCAAGATGGAGTAGCGTTAAAACTAGATATACTGCTACGAGTAAACGTCTCTCGTACATCCCTTTTCCCTACGGATCCAGGGGAAGAGCCCCCTTTTTCACTTCAGCCTTTATTTAACCCAGCCCGGGGCTGCTGGCTCCTCCAGCGCCGTGCAGATACCACCCAGCTGCGATCAGTCCTTCTCATCACATTGGTGCTAACAACTACCAGCCCCTGCTTCCCGGGGTTAGCTGCATCAGGGGCAGGGAAAAAGGAGAGAGAGTCTTTAGCATTCCTAAATTTGTAGGATTATCCGCTATGGCAGAGTATACACCCGGCGGGAAGATACAGTAGTAAAGAAGGAAAAGATTGTAAAATTGACTGACGGTCTCGATGGCTCGCCTGAGAGGGACCTAAATGCTTTTTTCTGAGAAGGAGAGGGAGCGAGCAGACATGCACTTTTCACTTAACTCTACGTCAAGTTAAACATCTGAAACTCTCCTACCAATTTTCACCGTTTCCCGAGAAACATTTTACCGCGCGTTCTTCTGTTGAGAAGCACTGAGGGTGCGTAAGAAACGTTTTAGAATATACAGTTCTAAACCAAAATGCTTCCTGCGAGACGTTTGGTTGTGACCCATTTTAGATGACAGGAGTAGTAAGCTATAATAGTAGGGGAGCTTCAGCGAGAAGGGTACATTTTTCTTCTTTCTTGAAATGCTCCTTTTAAGTGACTATTGTAAGTATCTCTCATACTGTGAAGAAGACTGTCCCCAGCTCAGTTCAGCAAAGTGCTAAAACACGCGCCTTCTTCCCAGTGCATTAGTGTTCTCTAATATCAGTAGGCATATCGTGCTTCAAGCTTGGGGTTAAATGTCCTAAAGAATCAAGGCCTGTGACCTTGACTTTGGTATTCTGGTTTTCAGCAGCTTAGTAATGAGACATCTGTCTGAAAAAAACTGAGGGCAGTCTGACCATTACTAGCCCTTAGGTACCAGCAAAGTGATTTTATGACAGTCCCATGAAAATGATATCTTAGTCAGCATCTCGTCTCCTTTGGATGTCATTGACTTAAATTTCCATAGCGAACTATTAAATTTTTACTACTTAATGCTGCGCTGTCAGTACAGGCAGAGGGAAATGGATCTAGGGTTTAACTCTGCTTCACGTCCTCTGCAAAGCTCAGCCTTTTATTACAGGTGGTGGTAAGAAACAACAGATGCTCTGCTTCAATTCTCAGCCCCTAGTTCCCATGAGAGGGAAAAACAAAAATTTTCATTTTGTTTTTTAAGACTGGTAACAGGGCAGCAAGAGAAAAAATTCATAAGAAGCCTGTATTACCTTTATAGTCATTTTACTGAACAGTAATCACTTAAGATGGTAAAAAGGCATCTGAGGAGATGAGCTGGCACTGACAACGGTGTTCTGATTGAGGGAGTGGAAAAAAACCACATAGACCCGAGGACTAAACCTTACAGGTATGGACGATGCTGCTGCTTTATGTTGTGTTTCACTCAGCGCTATACCAGAGCAGCTCGGGTATAATGAACCCCGGTTTCCATAAACAAACGTGCCGCTGACTGTTCCCATCCCAACTGCGTGCTGCTCCAGCTGCAGATGGCTTCGGCTCTGCTGCCGTCTGGAGATAAACTTAACGCTGCCTGTTCCTCTGGTGCTGGAAGTCCCTCAGCTGCTTTGGTGAGTAAGACACTGGACCAGTATTTAGTGGAGGTGGTTGAGCTCCTCTCCCTGTATCTCCTCGGGATGAGTTGCTGTACCCCTTCCCCAGTCATCCTCTCCCTGTTTATCATCCGGTCTCGTTTGTTTGGAGTGTAGGATCTTCAGTGGAGAGGCTTGTGATGTGCGTGTGTTGTGCCAGGACGGATCTCTGCTGGAGCAGCAGAATGTTACTGCCGTAAAATAACAAGGAGCGATAGCCAACATTTTTCCTGTGTTGGTCACCGTGGTCTTTGTGTGGTCACTAGTGACTGTCTGCGAGGCAGTAAGATTGTTCAGATCGGTGCGAAGATGTAATGGAGAAATTGCTTCTGGCGCTGGTTCCTTAAAATTTCTTTTGCTAAATGGATGTGGAGGAAACAGCTTTCAGAGAAAGAGTTCACGGATCTATCCTCCAGGAACTAGAGGGTAAAGAATGGCTCGGTCCTGTTTTTCCTGAGCACCTATGTTTGCTGTCGGCTTGAATGCACGAGTTTTCTGGATGTAAAAATAAGGCAATCACGCATTTTAAATCTGCACATTAGCTGCAAGGGGCTCATCAAGGTCAGAAACCAGCACGAAAGATCCAAAGTAGAATCTTGAGTCTTTTTTTTTTTTCCCCC
>NW_020799092.1:28012636-28060536 GCF_003259725.1 Athene cunicularia
GAAGGGGTTTCTCCTTTTTTTTTTTTTTTTTTTTCCCCCCCCCCCCCGCAGTGTTTTTAGGAGGGAGAAAGGCAGATGAGTTTCCAAGTGTTACTTTTGGAGCTTATGAAACACACAGCTTCATTTGACAAGAGTGAATAATGATGTTAGGAAGGTATGAGAGCTGTTCTGTATTATTCCAGTTGGGAGCTTAATTATGTTCTTCATAAGCTACTATAAAATGTTTACACTTCAAAAAACAGCGTACTTGGTTCAGCTATATTTTTTTGTTCAGTCTTACTTCTCAAAGTCACCGTGCTAATCGGTACTGATGCTTGCTGATAAGCTGGGCTTTTAGATTTTGGCAGGGTTATTGCCTGTGGAAGGTTTACAGGTGAAAATCTGACTTCCAAAGCGCTCTCGTTCCTGTTACATACGGTACATTTGCTTCTGTCTTTCACCAGATTTTAGCTGGCAAAATTAAAATGAAGCAACGAATGTATTTTGGCATACCAGTGGAAGGTGAAGTACAACTCTTCTGTTTTGGTCATTTTATTACAAAGATGTTGAAAAGCTCCTTTCCAACTTTTCATTTACTTGCCATATTTTTCATGTGTACAGCGATTTCAAAACGATTTAGACTTTTAAGGCCCAAATTTGAAACGACCCAAAGAAATTTGTTTTCTTAATAAACGTGTTCTGGGGGAAAACCTCCCCCGGGTCTCTGAAATGCCTGATGTTGCTCATCTGCGACTCCACGTGCACAGACTCTCCAGTCACTTTGGAAGTTCTGGACCTGGGTGTGTTTTCTACTTACAAAATAGATGCAAAGTGATACCAGCTCAAACTCCTTCCAAATCTTTTTATCTCTCAAACCAGTAACGGAGTTCAGTAGCTGTAGAGCTCTGCCAGTGGGTCCCACTGGACACTGGTGTGGCCTCCTACAGGAAGGGATAGAGTGCGTGAAAAGTTTTATAAGGATTTAAAAATTCAGCAAGAAATATGTCACTTGGTGAAGAGAGAGGCATTGCAAAAGAGTTACCCAGATAGTGGTGAAGGGGGTAGTGATGGTCAGCGGTGTTAACGGTGAGCAGAAGCCAAGTCGCAGGTGTTAGAGCAGATCGGGGAGTGAGCAGACCAGGCTGCCTTACTGCTTCGGAAACACAAACAGAAGGATTAAAGGCCGTGAAAGCAAAGACAGAGACGTTTGCTGGCCTCTATAGATTCCGCAGGACAAAGTCTTCGTTATCTCTGCACCTTTGCCTCGATTGTAAAAAGTTCATCCACTGGCGATGAGGAATATCCGTGGTGTAATTCTGAATCAAAAAAGCTGACTAGTGTCTAGAGACAGAGGCAAAAACCACGTGGCAAACGGTTTGTCTTTGCCGTATCGTATCTTTGCTCTGGCATCTGGAGAGTATCGAGCAGAATTCAGAAGCCTCTGCTCTCGGGAGAATCCTTGAAAATCTGAGAACGGCACAGTGCAGCCTTTGGAACAGTTCAGATTTAAGGCACTGGAGGAAAAAAAATATTTTTTTTTTTTTTCCTTTTCTGTCTGATAACTGGAAAAATGTAGGCAAATGAATCTGCTAGCAGTTTGGAGGATAGAGGATGGGTTGCTGCTTTGATTGGCACCCCAGCTGCTGCTCTCCAAAATGTAAAGACTGCACAGGTAGCAGGAGGAGGAGAGGAAGCCGTTCCCTGCCTGCGGCTCAGCACCCTCTGTCAGCACGGAACGCCTGCAGGGAGGAGCCGCCGAGCAGGGAGTGGACGTGGAGGAGCTTTCTCTCTCCAGGCGGCCAACACGCGGCCTTGGACGGTTGCCCTGGGCCCTTCCACTGACAGCAGTGATGCTCCGGGGACCGGGGGCTGCCTGGCCGGGCCACTGGGAGCCAAGGTCAGGTCTGGGACCCTCCCTGGGGATGAGACCCCCTCTGCAAGGGCAGTGGCCCCAGAGCAGCTGCCCGCTCCTTCGGAGTTGTGGGCTGACTGGTCACACTGGGGAAGCCGAGCAGGGCCCCCTGGTTCTGTCACTTCACGCCAGGGTGTCCGATGTTGCAGACAGCGAGTCTGTCCCAGCTCCAGTTGGGCAGAATTCTCACTGATTTCCATAGGAACAAGATGTGTTCCTAAACATACTTCAGTAGCTAGAAAGAAACTTCCTAATAAAGCACGAGACTAAAACATTACACAGAACATCAAGCATTGCTGTAGGCTTCAAGGCTCCCAACACTAACACGCCTGCGGTCCAAGGGCTGCAAACACCAAACTGGGGGCAGCCCTGGGCGGAGGGAGGAGCAGCAGCTCTCCTTCTGCCCGGAGAAACAGCCGAGGCTGATCGTGTCCCTGATAAAATCCTCCTTATTCTAACGGGCACTGTCGAGGTCCCTTGGATGGTACCAGGGGTGGAATTCTGGCAGCAGTGAAGTGTGACGTAATCGCTGTTGCAGAGAGGATTTACTGTGTCAGGCCCAAAAGGCAGTGGGGTTTCAGTCCACCCGAGGAAGCAAAAGCTCCTTTCCCACACCCATGTGGAGGCTGGCGGAAGGCTCCAAGGAAAACGCTGGCCTGCACGTCTGCTGCTTTCAGTTGTTATACTTTAGTCAGACCGGTTCCTAATGAAAACTTCGGGTTTTCTTCCTTTGGGTGTTAACTTTTTTTCCCTCTTTCCCCCACATCTTACCTTTACTGCCATTCCTGTGTTTCACTTAACAGAAGAACCTTTTCACTTACCGGCTTTTTCTTTAAAAGAAGTTGAAATGATGTTCCTAGAGCCTGTTGCGGGTGGGGGGTTCCAAAACGTAGCTCATAGATATCTGCAGCTCCTTGCTTGCTTTCCAAAATCCCCGTATTCCATTAATTTTGTCACTAGAAATCCACTGTTCCATCCCAATAAAGCATCAGGAAGGTCCCTCCAGTCGTACAGATTGTGCCTTTGCCGTTTCTGTTGCCTTCCCAAACCTGAGAGCTCCAGGGCTGCTTTTTCACCCAGTTCTCAGCTTCTGGTAGTCACAGTACCCTTTTTGCTGGTTGCCAGGTGAACCGTGGTTATCTCCCGTCTTGGACTGATCTGGGTTTGTGGTGAATATTTTGGAGATCACTTTTTTTTCCCCTGTATTTTCCTAACAGCATTTATCAAATTCTTCTTCTCTATCCCAGCTGAAACCAGGACAATCACCTACTCCCCTGCCCAACAATTCTTATGCTTGGGTGGGGGGAAAAAAGGAAAAAAAAAAAAAAAAAAAAAGCTTTGTCTTGTAAAGCATGTGGTTGATAGACTTTCCCATTATATCGCTTCCCAGGTAATTTATATTTAACATTGAAAAACACAGACAAAATTCTACAGAGGTAAACCTTCCCAAGGAAATTGTGTTTGCTTCAGACACTTCCTCCTGAATGGCAAATATGAATGTTCAATGCGCATGAAAAATGCAGAATAATGGCATTGTCTTACATAGTCAAGGTTGGGTTCTTTGTTCCCCTCTTGTATAACCACGGCACATCCTTTGGACAGAAAGATGCAGGATAATGGACCAGACTTCCTCTTCTGCAGATAGAAAATAGAATTTCTAAAGGTACAAGATAACCCAAAATGCAGAACGTGAATACAAGGCTGTTTGACTGATTTACGTGCGAGCTGTGGAAGACTGTGGGCAGAAACGGTGTCAGCCCAAACTTACACGGGCTTGAAGAATTTAACACTGTCCCAAATGGGGGAAATGTCGAGCATGTGTGAGCGGAAGCTGAACGGTGTCTTCCCAGGATGGTTGCATCTCTGGCTTCTTGGGAGAGTTGCCCACGGACAGATTGGGCTAGAACTGAAAAGTCATGAGAGAAATGAATGAGTGGCCGTTCTCAGTAGTGAAATAATTTTTGTGAAGCAAGTTCAGTGTAGCCATGCTCGTTACCTTTTTTTTTGACTGCGTGGAGTTTTAAGAGTAATTCCTTGGGCTCCTGTTGTAAAGCATTGCGACATGGCAGCGTTGCCTTGATTAAGATGTTGCAGGATTTTCATTTTTAGAAATACTATTGGCAGGGATTTAGAAACCTGGACTTCAGCCAGAAAATAAACATGCACCGAAGCCAACTCTGCGAGGGGATTCTGTACACACGAGTTAGAGACTGTTCATTATGACTTTGTGTTGCAGCCTCTCTCCTCTGTGTTTGGGCAGATCTGTGAATTCCCACCTGAAGTAACTCGGTGGCCGTGTGACGGGAGGGCTCACTCTGGAGCAGGGCCAGTAGCCAGCGGGGTGGTTACGGAGCCCCATCCTGGCCCAGAGCTCTTCAGGGGCTGGTGGCAAATGGAAATGGTCCAGTGGGCTTGGTGCTGCTCTGCTTCCGACCTGGGATTTGTGTCAGTCTCGGGGTTGTTGTTGCCAGGTGAGCAGCGGGGGTCCCCGTCACTGTGTGCTCGGCACCGCTGCTGCAGGGCTCAGGCCCCCTCCCTCCCGACTCCCTCCCCTTTCCTTCCCTCCCCTTGCACTCGGGGCGAGCGTCGCTGCTTGTCTCTTGACTAGGGTCAGTCAAAGGCAGCTCCCTTGAAACTCGGGAGGTTTTACATAAGAGACAAGTTTTACATAAGAAAGCAGCTCACGTCATACATCGCTGATGATAATTACTTTTGAGGAGCCTCACACACCGAACTGTATTTATAAATTACAAGCTCATCCTGCAACAGGGAAACCATTCATCTTGATTTCGGATTAGGAGAGCACAGGTGAAGCGTTACGGAACAGGGCTCAAATATTTCTTTAATAGGCAATAACTGTTTTCAGGACATGCATCCTACTTTTCTAAGTCCATGGGCAAATTCTTATTTATTTGAATGGAAGCAAGGTCGAGCCCCGTGCACCTGAGGGATGCTCTTGTGAAAGCAAACCCTTGCTGAGCCCCCTCTGCAGGAATCGGGACGCGCTCCTGGCCTGTAATCTAAATATAACAATGGGAAATTTATGAGGAAGGGATTTGGCAGTAATGATACTTCTTTTGCCTTCCTACTCCGTATCATTAGCTTCCCACACTTTGGGGTCACTCTCAGCAGAGAGCTGTTCAGTCCATTAATTGTCTGTGTCAGACAGTCTCTATCTTCTTCCTCACAGTAACACGCTCAGAGCAGGGAAAGTTCCATCCATCACCAGTCATTTAAGCCCTAAGGCCATAGCCCAAAGCTTGCTTCCTCTTTCTTTTTCTAGAATCTATTATACATAAGAGAACTTAATATATATCCGCACGCACACATACAGGCATACGTGTGTAGCTCATTAAAATTAATTGTGTGTGTTCATGTTATGCTTTTGTAATTGGTCTGATCTCTCAGTGATAATGCGAGGGGCACAACAAGGTTAACCCTTATGGCAGATTTTGGTCCACAGTTTGTAACACACCTTTTTTTTTTTTTTTTTAACTCCACCTAGCTTCTCCCTAAATCGTCTGAGTTTGATGTGCAGTGGAGGATTTGCAGTGGCAAAAACATGAGTCCGGATGTTTGAGAACTAATAAGAACAAAATTTATTACTTTACATATTGAACATCCCTCTAAACTTACTGCAGTGATGGAAATGAAATATGGGATAAACACGTTCACAGGGCTTCACAGGTTTAAACATCTAAGAGATTATTTTTCTCTTTTGTTCTTCTCTGAAGTATGAAATTTAATCCAAAAGTCTTAAATGAATGGTAATTATAGTCCAAGCTTAAAACATCAAGCAAGAGCTCCAACAGCCCAGGGATGTTTTCAGAAGTGCCCTGTCCTGCCCGTCTCACAGTAAGCCCTGGTCTTGGTTCTAGGTGCTTTTTAAGGAAAGGTAAAAGAGGGGCAATATTCTCCAGGAATTCAGCACCTTTCTTAAGCAGGATGTGTTTATATTCTTGTTTGTGTGGGTAATTAGGCTTTAAAAGCAAGCCTTGGCTTTTGCAACCGTCTGCATAATAGTTACATTGCAACAAACCATCAAAAGCCCATATGAAATAAATAATGTAAATTAAACTGTCGTGCTGTCACTCGTCACGATCCAAGCTGAGATTTCTCCTCCTTTAGTTGCTGAACTTGCTCTTCCTTTTCTGCTCTGTCTGCCTTGTCAGTCTCGCATCCCTCTTTAGGCAGGCACGTAGTGGAGAGTAATGGAACTCCTGTCATTGATTTTACTTGCCGGAGTAAGGAGGGGCTGTGTTCCGCAGTACAGGGGTGGCGTGGGCTGGGCTAATGAAGCTCGGGGTGTCCAGCAGCTGCCTGCAGACTCCCGAATTTGCCAGACTTCTATTTATCGTGCCTTCTTCCTCTTCATATCTTGCATAGGAAATGATGCTGGGAACAGTGGCAGTGGGTCGGTTAACTGCTGATCAGACCCAGGAACACGTTTTTCCCGTTTCATGAGCCTAATCCCTATTTCCTTTGCATTTTCCTTTCTGTTTGCTAGGAAGGAAACGCTCTGCTGTTTTAATTTCAGGCATCGAAACCAAACAAATGTTTATCCCATTTAAACACGAACATCTCTTCTATTTTTATTTTTTTTGTCCAATTCAACTGCCAAAACAACAAGAAATGCCAGTCAGCTGGATAGCCTTGTTGGAGAATTTATATCTGGCACAGAGCAGCCCCCCCCAGACCCTGGATTTTCCTGTGAATTTGTGACGCTGAGCACATGATACGATCCATTTGTCTCCAGAGGGGTCATCACTGCAGGTCCTATTTTCTCAAAGACAAGTCCTGTCTTCTTGCACAAGAGCATTTTCCATGATTGAAAAGCCGGAGGTGCACAGAGTTTGAAGAATGTAGGAAACCGCTAAAAAAAACCTCATAGCTTGTTTTAAGGGAATAAATTACCTATGTCCTTTTCTTGAGGAAAAAAAAAAAAAAAAAAACAAGCAACTTTGGATCTTCAGTTCTTAAGCCCCTACTGGCTTCATGGAATCACAGATTTTTTTTATCCAGTTTCAAAAAGTTCTGTTAATATGAAATATAAAAATATTTTTTGATAGAAACCCGTGGGGTTATATGGTGAAATTCTCTCACCTGTCATGTCTTTCTCCGTGCTGAATACAACCCATCAGCGCGATGGTTTTGTTCATTTGGGGCGGGGGAGGAAGGACGTCAGCTAAATGAAATTGCTTGGCCGTTAGTAGCAAAGCAGACCCGGCAGAGCGGGCTGTGTGTGGTACGGCTTGCTGCACTCCTCACAGATGGCGTGATACGACAAAACCAGACGTAATGATGTCACAAACACAGAGCCTGAGTTTGGAAGCACCGAGTGATGATGGATGCAGCTGAAAGCCATCGCGATGGCAGATTCTCCAGCCTCCCTTCCCCCGTGAAAGGGATCCAGACTTCCCAGCGAGACTAAGCAGAAATTTCAGTGATTTCCCAATGATTTACCTAAGCAAGACTGAAGTTTGTTCTATGACGAGTGTGAAGGATCTCAAAATGTAATGATACGAGTAGATACCAGCAGATCTCCCATGTGAGAAGGATGAAATAATGTCTGAAGAGCATGTGCTTTAAGACAGACGTAGTAAAGTACCACTTAAAATTTAAAAACTAAAAATTCCCTCTGCGTGCTCTGTTCTCTTGGTGGTGTGCTGTATCAGTTTTTTGTCAGAACCAAAGTTCACCAGGACACAGACCCTTCATTTTTCACGATTTAAAGCCTATGACACTGGAAAGTAAAACCCTCAAAACACAGGTGATCAGCAGGACACAAACAAAAGGCGTAAATATCTACACAGTATTGGATTCCTACCAAAAAAAAAAGCCCTGGGAAGATTGTCATTCCTGTCTCATTAGGACCACAGAAGGGATCGGCTGCTTTCCTAGAAACAGCTTAAGGACTGCACGAGCCTGTTTTTTCTGAAGAGCTTATTCTGCAGAGGCCAACACCGCGGCGGTGTGCAGGCTGAGCACGAGAGCCTGCCGAAGCCCTTGCCTGCTCCATACCCGGGGCAGGCTCCGGGAGCAGTTTTAGGTTGACTAGATAGCTGCTGTCTGGGCTCAGTAAGAACTGCACGTCAGTCCAGTGGCTTTGTCCTTTCACGGGAATCTGCTTTCAGGGTGTCAAAGTCTTTCTGAAGAGTTTTTCTGGCATGCTCTGCCCCTGAGCTGTGACTTCATTATATTCTGTGGGTTTAGAGGGTCCGGAGCGGGTTGGCTCTTCAGCAGGGCACAGTGGAGGGTGGGTTACAAGTACCGAACGGTGAAGTGTTTGTTCCTGTAGCTGACCCTTGGAACTTGAGGCTCTGGTAGTTTGTCTTTGCCCGGAGGCAGGCTGCCAGCCCGCAGGGAGAGTGTCTTCTCGGAGTAAGAGGTTTCAGCAAACCGAGGTCTTTGTGGGCGTTTGAAGTCACGATTTGTTCTGGTAGAGTAATGCTTTGATTTCGTCTGGGCGTCCTGCAGGGATGGGGAACAGGGCAGGGAGGCTGGGCTTTGTTGTGGTTCTTTCGGGCTGGGCAGATGGCACGAAGCAGGGCAGGAGAGTGGATGTTTGGGGTCACAGGAGCATCCGTGTAGCTTGCTGCCGTGTCTCTGCTGGCTGGGCTACTGGTTGGGGCTGGGCTCTGCTCCCAGGGGATCAGGGACAGGACAAGAGGGAACGGCTGGAAACTGCCCCAGGGGAGGGTCAGGCTGGGCAGGAGGAGAAAATGTTTCCCAGCAAGAGTGGTCCGAGAGTGGAACAGGCTGCCCAGGGAGGGGGGAGTCCCCATCCCTGGGGGGTTTCAGGGCCGTTGGGATGAGCTGTGGGGGATGTGGGGTAGGGGAGAACTTTGTAGAGTCGGGCTGAGGGTTGGACTCGATGACCCCGAGGGGCGTTTCCAACCTGAAGGATTCTGTGGTTCTGGTTCCTGTCAGGTAAGTACAAGGCAAATGTATTTCCACAGAGACACCCTTTCAGCTTCTGCCCCACAGGTACTTCCTGTAATCGAGGTCATAGTTTTATGTTTAATAGCTGTTGGTGGACGTTTTTATCCATAAAATTCATTTAATTGTTCTTGAAATACAACTAAGCTTTTGCCATTAAAAAAAAAATCCAGTTAAACCGCATGGAAAGCACCACCTCCTTCTGTTCGGTGTAGAACTGCCGTCAGATGATTCTGTAATTCCTCTGTTATGAGAAGTGATGCATAACTGTTGCCTATCCAGTTTGTCAGTGCCACTTGTGGATTTTTATAGACTCTTATGAGATTCCTTCCCAGCTGAATCTTCCTGGTCTGTTTAAATGCTTGCGTACAGAAAACATTCTACACCTCTCACCGTCCTCATTCCCTCCTGTTCCCTCTCCAGCTCTGGAGATGTAGATAAACCATAAACTAGTACCATGATGCAATGAGCTTTTCTTTTGTTCCCTTTTTTCCCTCAGCAGCTTCTGACACGCTCTCTGCTTTCTGACTGAGTACTAAATCACCATCTGCATGCAACTGATGCATATGAATTTTTTTATCACAACTTTCCCATCTCTCTAAGATGCAGCAGCCCACCACTGTGCAAAGCTAGTGAAGGGAGGGGGTTTCCTCCCTTCATTACTTTGCATTTACCAACATGGATTTTATTTGCTGTCTTATCCCCCAGTTACTCGGTATCCTGAGTGATGGCTTCTCCTGGAATGATTTCTGGGTGAAGACAAGGAAGTGCTCCCCCAAGCTGTGGCTGCTTCCAGCAGGGAGTCAGCTCAGTGTGAGGGAATGTGTGTCTCGGGACTTGTCAGAGTTTTGTAGAATTGGAACTCGTAACTTCTCTAAAATAAATTCAGTGAAGAAATTCTTCTATTAAGCCTGTGCATTTCTTTACCTTCAGCCACAGAGTCTTTGAGGGACTTAATGGGCAAAACCCGACAGCCAAGTGAGGTTATGGAGGAAGGTGACCTCAGGAGTGTGAAAGGTCTGCCTTGGTAGTTTTTAGGATCAAGGGCAGCAGCAGGAGGAGCAGAACCCATGGTTCCAGGAGATAAGTTGACGAGGAGAGGAGAAGACCCCTGGAATCACAAAAAAAGAGATAAAGGTTGGTCTCCACCAGAAATCTGTTAACTTGGGAACAGCACCTTGAGAGCAGGATGGGGCTGTGGTGTCAGGGGCAGCAGGAGCCCGCACACAATACCTGTGCTGTGGTCGCTGGGCTTCTGTAGATTTTTGGTTTTGCTCAACTGGCAACAGTGAAGCAGTTGCCTTTATGCTGTGCGATTTAAAATTGTTTTTTCCTCCCCGTGCAGTGTTTAGGTCAGCAGGAGGAATTAGACTCTTCACTGCTGAGAGAAGGGACCTTCAGAGTGATCTGAATTCCCTGTGCTTATTCAGACTGCTTTAAAACTAGAGTATGTGTCCTCAGGGATGCAGTATCTGGGCTTTTTCTGTAAAGGAATCTTAAGATGTGTCTCCTCACAAAATACAAAAAAAGAAGAAATATATTCCGTGTTGTCAGATCTTCCTTCCCCTCTAAACTGTAAGTTTTGCCCATGTGGAAACTAGCAGTGGCTTTAGCGAGTCACCAGAATTTGGAGTTTTTCCCTTCCTGTGTCTTTACCTTGGCTAGGGTATGGGTAGTCGTTACCCCTTTGGGAAAGCAAATTTCAGTTATTGGTGTTGCAGAAGGATTTGGTTCATTGTGGCATCACACACAGAGTGTGCCTAGGGAAAAAACTTCAGGGCACTACTGTCTCACTGGTCTTTGCACGAGCTTATCTCAGGGAGACACAACAATCGTGGAACATCACCAGCAGCAAACAAGCAGCTCAGACACTGAATTGAGTTATTTTTGCAATAGCCCTTTGCTGTGGCATCCTTGTGGTCACGTGAGCAGTGGCGGTGCCTTCATTTCCAAATGTGCTGTTAGTGTTATTTTTGTTTGTAGGGGATTTACCTCCTTGCTTTGGTTCACTCTGTGAATTTGAGTTCTTTTCAAAGCTGTTTAGACCCTCTAATCATGCTCTTTTGCTGTTTCTTTTAGATTAAGGCATCAGCATTGTCAGCATTAACCTTTTGTATCATCAAAATATCTACAATTTTCCTTTAATTACCTTATTTGCTGGGAGAGTAATCTATGGAATACATTCCCTCAAGAGGCACCATAGTTATTCTGTGTTTCTGACGGCTTCAGGCGTAACCTTGAGCTGCCTGAAGTATATTTGGAATAACTTGGGTTTCTCTCATTCTCTTTTTATGTATTTGATTGGTTCTTCTCAGCTAACGTCTTAAGCTCTGCCTTCATTTATACTGCAGGCGCGTTCACTCTTTGCTTTTCCATGTTACTCCAGTTGCACGTGACAAGACTCACTTGATTTCAGGCTGGTGGTCTCGCTTATCTTCTAAAACCCTGTACATAACATTTAAATAGAAAGCTTTTGCATTAATTGTGTTATTGACATGGTTCTCAATCATGTTTTGCTCCCCCCGTTCCTTACATGCTCTTAAGTGACATAATCCCCTGGTAGTCCCTGCATCCGTTCTGCATACGGACAGCGGTTACCTTGCTATCAGTTCACCGTAGGTCCACGGGCAACTTTCTGGATCAGATTTCTTTTGCTTGTAATAGTTTTGGTTCTTTTTAGTTTGCATAGCGGTTATCCACTGTGCACTTGGATTTGCTTCACTTGGCACCTCCTCATTTCCTTGAGAAAGTTCAAGTCTGCGTCTTGCAGTGGTCCTTCTCTGTGTCTGCTGAGTGTTGCAGCTACAACCTGCTCTCCTGCCGGTGCTCTACTCCTCATTTATCTCTGAGGATGCTCTCAGTTGGCCCTCTCTGCTGGATTTGACAAAAAGCCAACGAACTGCTGTCAGAAACAGGATTTCTTCAAACCGCCTCACACTTGACTGGTGCTCGGTCCTAGTAGATGGGACGTGATTCATTGAGCTGGAGGTATTCGTGCACAGTTCTCTGCCCCTGTTGTCATTCAGTGGAGTCAGTAGCTCATTCCTTATCTTCCAGATGGAGATCTTCATGTTGATTTGCATGTGGAAAGTGCTTCCTTCTCCACTGAACTGAGTATAGATACATATCTGTCTGCTGCAGAAAGCTTTCACACTTAGGTGAGGTGTATCCCAGGAATGTCTAAATACCCTCCAGGAGAATTTCTGCTTAGGGACCCTTCGCTTACCTCTCTCCTACTCAAGGCACTGAACAGACAACAGATTTCTTGTCCTAGTGGAATTTTGGTTTGCTTTGGTTTTCTTCCTGGAACACCATTCAGTACTTGGTTTTAGAAACGAAACGTGGGGCACAGCAGTCTCTCCCGCAAGAGCTTGGTCTCTCCGCAAGGTTGTGCCTGGATATGGGAAGGAAGAGCAGTGACCACAGCTAGTCACCCCATCAGCCCGGGCCAGTCAGCCGTCCCTACTTTAGATAGTGTAAGCTCTCCCCAAAGACCCGTTCCCACTATCCCTCTCTTCTTAATATATTTTATTGGATAAATACTCAGTCTGCACTTTGGATGAAGTTGATCTCGGGCAAGCAAAGCAAGCTGAGACCACAGAGCTTCAGTGCACAGAAACCTCAAGCCTTGTGTCTTCACTCTTGCCTGAGAAGAGCAGGGCTGACACCTCCAATACGGCCCTTCACAGGTGTGTGCAGCATTAATTAATAAGTAAATCAATATTCTGTTTATTGATTTTAAGGGTTTTAAATTCTGTAGCTTGTTTTCATTGGTTGGTCACAGTCGTCAACCTTTAAATTATTTGAAGTGGGGAGACTGGGGAGAGGGGATACGAGTCGGTGAGAATCACACAGGTGCCTGCTGCACGGTCCCAGTTAAATAGCTGTGGGCTGAAATGAAGCCGACGTTATGAAGTCGGTGGGATCTGAGACACTGGGTAACAAACCCCACGGTTCCAGGTGCTGAAGGCATTGTGCTTTTCAGGCCGTTTGTAAAGCGACTTAAAGCGTTGCTCAGCAATGAAGTATTACGTGGTGAAAACCCGCCACCCTTCCCGTTTTTTTTCACGTAAGTCCTTCCTTAGCTGCACTGATTCTGAAAAGAATTGGAACAGGCTTTGAATTTTCATTCTGCACAACTGGTTTTAGTTTCAGAGTGTATTTAGGGCAGAAAATTCTTTTAACCGTTACAGTGTTCAAAAATACCTTCCCTCTACCTGGCAGTCCAGTTACCAGTAGCAAGTGCTACGGTTTTTAAGTACATTTTCCTAAAGAGCTGAAAGAAATGTGCTTTTATTACCCAAAGCTGCATGTTCAGTTGGACTCTAGCCTGTGTTTTGCATAAACTTGCTTTGTACGTGCAACATCCTTTTCATTCCCGTACCTTGTTGCTAAGAGGCTTTCTCAGCCATTGGCCCATCCTCACTCTTCATTTTAATAATATCCTATCTCATATTAGTTTCTTGTTTCCATTTATGTAGTGCGCTATGTTTCAGCATAGCTAATAGGTGTTTTTTACTGAAAGACAGTAAAACAGCTTTGGAGTAGGTTTTAAAAACATATTTTAGTGGGTTTGAAAACCTGGTTTTGTCACATTTAGCAGCTTGAGACAGTGTACTGTGATTTCCAGCTTCCTTCAGGCAGATTCCCAAAGGTCAAGCTGTTAAGTGGAAACACCTTCATGAACTCAAGAATGTTTAAAACTTCTCTTACACTGAACATGCCCTGTGCATCGTGGTGATGACAGTCATTGCTTTGCTGGTCATTCAAGGTTCAGGACTGCACAAAGTTCTGACTCGCTTCTGTTTTCCTAAACCTGTTCTGGGGCCTGCTTCAAATACACAAAAAGTCCAGATAACAGGAGGGGTCGCTCTGGTGGGATGTGACTAATCTCACGAGGATCTAGCAAAAATGAAGGTCTGAGCTCATAGATCTCATCTATATCATATGCACCATATATGATGTATGCTGTATATCATATAGATATCATATATATATATTCTGTATCTATAATGTGTATATTGTGTATATATTGTCTACATATCACATGATTTTCAGCCATTTTAGCACAAACAGGACACGTGTTAAAGCAGGAAAGCTTGAAATGCCATTTCCATTGCATTGCGAAGCGCATGCAACAATAAACTTTTAGAGGCAAGTTTTCCGTAATTAAATTAAAACCAAGAATGTTTTGAAATCTTTGGCATCTGTTTCTGCTCCCCTGTGTTGCTTACGTGAAGTGTTCCGGCTTTCTCCGGTCTGGAATCCTCCTTGGTGACCAAAGGGACTAAGCATAGTGATGGCTTCACAGCATCCAAAGGATGAAAGTCCAGCTGCTACACACAGCCGGGGACCCTTTTTGTTACGGCAGTATACCTGTCAGATTTAAAACCCTTCAGGAATACTTCAGGAGAAAAAGAATATTAATATCGAAGAATATTCCTTGTCCCTCAAGATGAATGCCTGAAAATCCGTTGTCCAAAAATGCCATGGAGATCTTTCAAGTAACGGGAGAAATCGCTTTCACACCACTCGTTCCCCAGAAATAAAACTTCCTGGGGTTTGAACAGAAGTCATGCGGCTTGTAATTAATGACAGAATCGTTTTTATCTTTAAAAAAGCTTGTTCTTAAAAGAGTGAGACATCGGAAGGGTCCAGGACCAGTAAGAGAAGCAGGATCTTTGATTCTCTCAGTCTGCCTCTCTGCAACCCGGGAACAAAGCCGGTGACTGCACTGCTCCCGTGCTGTGACGCTGTGACCCGGCTCTGCTCCTGCCGGGGGACAGGGGGTGCTCACAGTGACCTGCCAGCGCTGGAGGTTACCCCCAGGACTACACTGGGGTAGCTACTGGGGACCTGCGTTGTCACTGGTCATGGGGCGCTGGAGGCTGGACAGGTCTCGTGCACGGGCTGAGGGTGGAGCCCCCGCTGGGCGCTGGAGGGTGCTGGCTGTGCTGGGCGGTGGGACTGATCCACCCGCGGGCCCCGAGACCGAGGCAGGCTTAGAACAGGGGAGAAAATACTAATAGTGGTGGTGGTGGTTCTTTTGTGTTGTAAAACTCCCGATTTTCCTGATTTGAAAACAACTGTAGCGATCTGATTACCTTTTTCCAGTAAGAAAGTGACTGAACTACTCATTTGTTTGAGTTATATCATGGGTAGCTTTTGAGTGCATTGACTTTCTCATAGCGCTGAGCCAATGGGAGAAAAAACATTTATCTTCAGATGACTGAGCAATCTGAATGATGTGTTGGCATGACAGAACAATATGAATTTTGCAGCATATACAAAGAGTTTTTATTTTCAGTAATTGTATTAAAAGCGGGGAAGCTTTTATGGCTTTTAGTAGTGAAAACAGGTGACATAAATATATGCTTTATAATATAAATACTTACGGCTCGTGATTTTTTTTTTTTTTTCCTTAGGGTACAACAAACCTTTCCAGAATGTTTTTTCATGCTGCAACTACAAAGGCAAATTGAAATATGATGCAAAGTGGATAAAAAAAAGTCGCATGCTAATGAGGTGCTGTGGTGTGATGTTGACGGGTTGATGGATCCGTCATCGTGGAAACGCTTTTGCCATAGTGCCCACTGTGTAACTGCTTGTAATAAAACCGAATTACTTTTAGACCTCTCACACTGCATTCTCTTAAATACACAGGCACACGCTCACATTTTCCTTTGCCTCTGCTCAGGCTTTACCAGCAGGTTCCTCGTACGTGGAAAGACCTTTGTAGGCAGAGGACGTGCTGGAGGAGGCCCTGATGTCCAGGGGTTCATGTCTCAGCTGCTTTTCTGTCGTCACCGTGGAAATGCCACTTTGCTCCTCGCTAGTATCTTACTAGTGCAGTGGGAATGACCGTAGGAACGATGGATAATTCAGATGCTCTTCCCTTGTTACGAGCCCAGGGTGGAAGTTTTCCTTCCCTGACGTTCTGGCGGTGCTGATGTTTGCTCCGTGTGAGCAGTTGGAGACCCTCTGACGTGCTCCGGGGCTCAGTAAGGCTGAATTCACTTGGCTCTTGTTCTCCTCCACCCGTTAGGCAGACAGGAGAACCCAAGCCCTTGCCGCAGGTTGGCTGGCAGCGCTTCCACACGCTGATTAGCTCCGAGCCCTTGTGTATGTACTCCTGCCCTTTTCACAGCAACGCTGGCGTTCAGAAAGCGTTCTGACCCCTGTTCCCACAGAAGGGTTGAAAATGGCTGCGGGTCGTCACACCAGACTGCCTGGATTTTTAAATTAATTCTTTTAGTTGCCAATGCTTGGTTACCCCTTCACGTGGATACTCTGAACTGACTGTATTAAACAGTTGCAGTTGAGTCAGGGCTTCAAAACCAGCTTGGTTCAAGTTCCTTGAGCTGATAACCCTCACAGGTCTTTCTGAAGTGCGTCTGTCTGTCTTGTATTGCTCACATTTAGCAGTCAGTCAGAGCTCTGGAGTTCAGGAGCCTTTGTATTGCTGTCACAAGCGTGGCTGCTTTGGCTTTTCTCATTGCTGGTTGGGTTGTAAAACTAAATTGTCATGTTTGCCTTCATCCCTGGCCAGTTTTCCTTTCCGCTTCCTTCAATGTGGGTTTCTTTATGGCTTGTTTTACTCGAAGATTTTTCTACTAGATAAACAAAGAGGCTTGCTCTCTCATAGCTATTGGGGACTCTTAGATGTGTGCTCTTTGTGGCTTCTACCTTTATTAGTAATCAAACGACTGTGCCCTGCAAGGAAGCAAACGGTGATGTTTAAATTCTGGTTGCTGCCTCTTGACCCCCCTGAAGGATGTTATTGCTGCTTTGGGTGAACTTCGGTCTCACCTCTGAGCATATTTTCCAGTGGCCTTCATTTGGGGAGCCCCCTTGTGACACGGTGTATGATGTCGGAAGGCAGTTGCGGCGCAGGTGCCTCTCCTGGTTATGAACCTTTTTGGGAAGGGTGAGGTGGAACTTGGTGCCCACGGTGTTGCAGTTTCAGGTTGCAAACCTGATTAACTAAGAATTGTCTTTGTAAGTGAATTTTCTTCAATTCTTTCTTAATTAGTGCTGTACTTCAAGGTGAGTTTTCGACTGAGGGAGATACTTCTGTAAGTTTAAGAGTGGCCTTCCCAATTACTGTTAATTACCTTACAATATGAGGAAGATGATGAATTACATAACTTGCTTTGGAAATCCATCTGTTCATACCCGCCTTCGGAAATTGGTATGCTTAGCGCTTACGAGGAAGGTGAAATTGCAGTTTTGCCCGTTTTGTCTGGCATTTTCAGTATACAATTGAGGGAAAGACAGTAGCGGGGGGAGAAAAAAGTCTGACCCAAAAGCATCCTGGAGCGTAGTTAGCTCCTCGCTAGAAGTGTGTCGGGTTAAGGGCAAAGCCTCCGTTACACTGACAGTTTGTTACTCGCTGGATGGCGTTTCCAGCTGATGGGGGTTTGAGCTACTGTGATGGACCTTCTCAAAGAAAACACAACTCCTAAGCTATGTAAACATCAGTCTAATCTAAACCATTTTGAAACCGTTTCCTTACTTCTTAAATTAAATGCTGTTTCCAATACTCTTTCTAAGTGCATCTCTGAAACAAGCATTTTGATCCAAGCTTTACTGAAGGGTAGTTCTAGCTTCCTCATCGAGGATTCTTTGAGTTTGTCCCGTATTTCTCACATGACAAGAGGTACGAGACTTGCTCCAGAGAGAATACTGAGAAGATTTAAACTGTTTATGGGATGGTGGGATGCAAATCTCATGCAAAGTGATACAGCAAGGGAAGATCAGCCCTTTTGTAATGCCAGAACAAGAGAATGTTAAACAGGTCAATAGCATTTACTATTTATCTACAACTAGGCGGTAGAAGTCCTTAGCTATGCTGATGAGATATCCATGATAGATATCCATGCTGATAAGAGCTCTAGAGCAGAGTAGACCTTTATAGAAACAATGAAATAACTGTACTAATTCACTGTTATGATAATTACATAAAGAGTTTTCAGGAGTGTGTTTTTTCTTCCAAACACTGCAAGCCTCTAATGAAAGGGATATAGAAAAAATTTACCTCTAAGACAAAGTTCCGCTCGTGTGCACTTTCAAATATCTAGCAGTCTGTTCTGCAGAAGGAAAACTGGATTTGACCTATGACTAATATGACAGCCAGATTTTCTGTAGGAATTTCATGTAGCCTTTCCTAACCTGCTGAAATACCTCTGAAAATCTACTACTAAGAATCAAAACTTCCATTTTGGGTTCTTACATTGAAACTTTCAGCATTGGCATTGCAATGAAGTTGGCATTAGAATTAGATTTCTGTGTTAGTGGCCCTATGGAAAGATTTAAGCATATATATACACATATATATATATATATATATAAGGAATTGAGGGACAATAACTAGGGTTAAACAGAAATGGGTTTTGGCTATTCAAGGAGGAAAATGCACAACTGTTATATCAACCCAGAATTTTCATTTGACCCAGGACAGTGTATATTTATTTCTCCTGCTCTATAAGTTAGAAATAAAATAAGATTTTGGATGTTTCTAGAATAAAATTTCAAGGCTTTTTTTCTGTTGTTCTCAAATGTCTACGTCTAGAACATGAAACATTTCTAATTTTTAAAAAATTCATTTTTAGCTGACTTTATAAGTTGTTATTCTTGTTACAGAACTTAATTTTTGGTGCATGCAGTGTAATCAAAATGTTCTATTTTGATTTGCACCATGAGCAAGCAGGAAGTCAGCTCTTTTCCTCAAAGAAGACTTCTTAAGAGCAAGAACTTGTGTAAATTCTTATGAGTTAAACTACACGTGAAAAGAATTTAGACAACTGGCTCAAGAGAACAAACTGTCTAGAGCAGAGCCAGCTGACGGTGCTCCCAGCCTGGCCAGTGAGCAGGAAATGAGGATGGTTAAAGTCAAGTTCTAGCAGTTGTAGCAAGGTGTGACGCTACCTGAAGGGAGAACAACGAAAGAAAACCCAACCCCTACTGCAGATCCCGCGGTTAGTCTGATGTTTCACTTCTGCTGTGTTTAAATCTGTTGGATACACGTGTGAGGAGGAGGCAGGAAGGTTAACAGTGTCTCAGTGCAAAAAGAGGCAGAGAAACCCTCGGAAGTCATGTACAGGGACTATCCTGGCTGGTGAAAAGTATGTAAACCGTTCTTTGGGACAGAAGATTTCCTGTAATCAGTAAATTACTTAGAAATTTTTCAGTATTGTGACCAGGGCAATTAAAATTTTTCCATTGTATTAGCGTAGGATAGATAAGATGCTAAATAAGAATAAATTGCATCTCTGCATGAAAGCCCTTGGACTGGCCAGGCTTTCTTAGGAGGGCTGTGTTTGTTTGCTACATTTTGTTGTAACTACAAATCTAGATGATTTTCTCAAAGCAAAACTTCTCGACGAGGTATTTAAAGGTTTGTTTGGTTTATGCTTACATTTAAGACCTACAGTAGCTACAGCAGCTGATGCACCGACTCTTCAAAAGTCCTTGGAACAGGCTACAAAGCCTCCTTCACCACTGCTGTGTGCCTGAATGGGACACTAATCCTGGATGAGAATTACGTGACACAAATTAAGCCAAAGCATGCTGCAGTCTGTGCTTACCCTTTTAACTGATGTTGAAGTCTAGGTATTAAAATATTCAGGGGCAAGGGCTTAACCAAGATGAGGATTTTTTTGAAGAGGGAAAATAGGACAACAAGGAGAATATGGAGTAATACATGACCCTCACTCAGATAGCACAAACCAAAGCAGTATGTTTAATAGCGTAGAAGAGGGCTGATTGCCAAGGAAGCTGAGGCATGGGCTCCTGACTTTGATTTTGGGCTAGAAAAGATCACGTGTCAATCAACTTAGAGATGATGGGGAGGTAGAGGAGGATTTTAGAGGTGTCTGGAATGCAGAATGGGATTCAAGAACAGGAAGGGTTCTTCAGAAGTCATCTGGTCCTTTCTGTTCCCACCATTTGGGCTGGAGGGAATAAGTCACGATTTAAGCAGCTGGAGGAGGAGGTAGCAGATTGGGAAGGTGTAGAGTAAGGTTACCCAGGATGGGAGAAATCAGTCTGCATCGGGCTCCTGTTTCCTCACTTGGATGACCCCGTTTTCCACCACGCTGTCTCTTAGTCTCTGTCTCATCCCCAGCTTTGTCTCTGAATGATTAGTCACCTTCCCTCAGAGTTTTCCAGAGATGACCCTGCGTTGTCACACAGGGCAGGCAGATTTCAATCCTCCTTTCTCCCTATCAGACTGCTTTATGTGCGGGAGGGCTGGAATTCAGGTTTGGAACACGTAGCTGAAGTGGGTTAATCCTCAATACAAAAAGCCCTTCATTACATTCAGTTCAGGTACATCTGAGTTCTAAGTATCTCATAATTCAGTGTATTTTGGATGTAATTTACTGTCCTGAGACACAATTGATTGTCTGGGCTATATGACTTCATCCATACTGATAAATATATGACATAGTGAGCACATGCTTAGTGAAACAAAACTCACTGCAGAATGAGCATCTGTGACAGCTGCCAAAGGATTGTATTTTTATTAGACAAGAGGGTCAAAAAAAGAAGTTTATTATAATAGCTGCAGTGTTTGGACACGGGCCTTGGAAATGCATTGAGATACTGGGCTGAAAATAATGCTCTGCTCATAAAATTTACATGCATATTGTTCCCCCCTCACCTTAACTGCTGTAGCATCAGCTGCTTTTTTTTTTTTTCTTCATATATGGTTTTATGACCAGGATTTATGATAAGTTTTCTGTGTTCCCCATTCGAGTAAAGAATAAAACCTACCAGTATTACAGGATAATAAAACTGTCACTTATCAAATGTAACTACAAATCTAGATTATATATTTATTATATGCTAAAATACCCAGAAAGATGGGTCATTGGGACCAGACTCTGAGAAACTCTGCCAGTAAGGGATTCTTGACACAGGCTTTGAGGAGGTGATGCGTAGGATGTGGTGTTACTGCAGAGAGGAGATGCAGGTACTCAGCCAGAATTTCCAGCAACAACGCATCTCGTTTTTAAAACCATTCCCGTGATTTAAAACTCTACACTCTTACTTCACTTCTTCACCGTGTCTGAGTTGTGTCCTGTTCCTCGCCAGCTCTGAACGTGGTGGTTGAGTGTGGCCCGTCAGAGATACGTGGGCTTGTTTTCTGCAAGGATGCTCTCAAGGGATACTGGGATCCTGTATCCTTTCAATAAATTGAGGTGTCTGTTTAATTAATCACGGGTTGAATAATTCCCTTGAGTTCTTCGGGTCAGAGACTTTTAGGAGTATCTCGAAGGTACAGTGACTGGTATCTGGTTCCTGTCAGAAAGTCGTAAGTTGGGCTTCTTGATGCCCCTTTCCAAGTTTGCCAGCCCAGAAGGCATCACTGTGGCTCACAGAGCTGACCGTTACTAACCAGGGTAGAGCAGAATTACCTAGCTGTGCTCTCTTTAGTATGCAAACTTTGTGAATTTGAACATCAAGTCAGTTTATATTCTCATAGGTAATGACTCTGGGGGTTTTTTTAAATATTTTTCTCTTCCCAATCCGGTCAGCTTTCACAGGAACATGGCACTTTCAGTCAGTGTTTCCTGTTTAAGGCATTAGACCCAGAAACTTGACACACAGTTCTGAAATCCGATGTATTCTTCCTTCATGGCTCTAACTGCTCTGTGCATCAGTCAGCTTCTTTCTGTAAAACAGAAATAGTACCACCTCTCCACTTGTCTTTTTTCATTTGTGTAGACTCTAAAATGTCTGGGAGAGGAAACGGCCTGTAGGACTGCAGTATTGCTTGCTGGTAATATCTTGGCTGCGTGACATGGGTGATGAGTGCCACACTCCTCCTTACAGATGAATTATTTGGACTTGATACGTTCTGTTCATGGTGATCTATACGGTGGTCTACCAGGTACATAGAAAATGAATGTCACTGTCGGAGGAACCATTTCAGAGAGTTCTGACAAATGGAACTATTGGGCACTGCAGCCACAGCAAGTGGTTTGGTACTACGGATGTGAGCACCTGGTGTAAAAGGTTGGTCCTGTTGACTTCAAGGCAAAATTCCCCCTGACCTCAGTAAAGCTGGTATTTTACCCTGAAACTTAATTATAAGTTAGCTGAGCAGCGAATCAAAACACCATGGTAAAATTACTCTGCACAAGATGCGGAAATAAATGCCCTTCTCTATGTAGAGGAAACTAATTGAGCTGAATAAAAATACATGGCTGGGTCCTGCTTATTTTATGCATGACTCGGTGTTCTTTCCATCTGCGAGTCAAGAGGCTTCCTGTTAGTGCACGCTGAGGTGAGCTGGCTTTAGAAGGATGCTGGCACTGGGAACGGAATCCTGCCGTACGGAAAGATGGGTGAATGGGTGTTCAGGAATACTTCCGAGCACAGCTGTCAGCTCGGGGGCTGACACGTCCGCAGGGCTGGTAACTCCTCAGACAGTTGCTTTGTCGCCATGAGCCTCCGTTCAGGGTCGCTCGGTGTTGGCTGGGCTGTGGGGTGGTTGTTCTGCAGACACTGGTGTGCGGTGTGAGCACATCGGCTTCCTCCCAGCCTTCCACGTCTACCAGGCAAAGCTGACGTTGTGTGTCAGGTGTAGCAAAACCTTATTCCAGTAGTGACGCAGTTTTGCACCCATCTGAATCCAATGGGATTTAGCCCCGTGACTGAAACCAAGTATGGGGAGCGGCTGGGGGAACTGGGGGGGTTCAGTCTGGAGAAGAGGAGGCTGAGGGGAGACCTCCTGGCCCTCGGCAACTCCCTGCCAGGAGGGGGCAGAGAGGGGGGATGAGTCTCTGGAGCCAAGGCCCCAGCGCCAGGCCCCGAGGGAATGGCCTCAAGCTGCCCAGGGCAGGGTCAGGCTGGCTCTGAGGAAGGATTTCTGTGCAGAAGGGGCTGTTGGGCGTTGGAATGGGCTGCCCAGGGCAGGGGTGAGTCCCCGGGATCCCTGGAGGGGTTGAAGAGTCGGGCTGAGCCAGCGCTGAGGGATCTGGGGGAGTTGGGAACGGTCAGGGGGAGGGTCATGGGTGGGCTGGAGGAGCTGCAAGGGATTTGCCAACCCAGATGATTCTGGGATTCTGTGATATTCATCAGTCTTCACGATGGCACTTAGTGCAGTTATATTCTTGAGGCATTTAATTTTTGCCTTTAAACTGTTTAAAAATATGAAACTAATCCTTACCAATACTGGAATTTTTCAACGCCGTAAACTGTTCTAGTAAGGGTGCAGAGGGGACTGTGCATCTAGGTCACACACAACCAGTGCCAGTTTTGTGCTGGAATGCCCCAGAGTGCTGTGCCAGAGCCTGTCCCAGGCACGAGCTGGGCTTGACTCCCTCCCTGCCTCTGCGCGAGGCTGTCGGGGCATCTCCCGTCCCGCTGGTTGTGTGTGCGTGGCGGTAGTTACAGACACACAAGCCGGGTGCCTTTGGCTGTGTGGAGCCGGGGGCAGAGCCGCTGGCAGCAGCTCCCGACGAGGTTTCCCCGGTGCTGCTGTAGGACTGGGAACACTGGGGAGTGTGCTCTGTGGAAGGTGTATGCCTGCCCACTGGGCATACGCAGAGAAATACGTAACAAAGGCAAGCGCTCCTGAAGGAGCTGTGGTTTCAGTCTGCAGTTAGTGCTTCGGTCCATGGTTTGCTCAGCGGTGGTTCGGTGGGGAGGTGGTGGTCAGTGCGTGATCCGCGCGAGGGCAAGAAACAGGATTTCGGGGGAATTCTATACAAATCTTTTCAAGTAGCTTCTCTCACACCGACCTCTGTGCACAAAATCTGCAGAAACCCCAAGCTGGCCATCAAATAAGCACTTTCTACATCCTGGAAAACAAAAGGCGTCAAACAAAGGTTGGACCTGTGATGTCACCACCAGCAGCACGGCTTTGTTTCACCTGGCTTTTCAGTTCCAAAGCTGCATGCTCAAAAAAAAAAATTTTCTTTTTTTTTAAAAATGTTGAAAGCCACTTTTCTGTTGCTCTGCATGCCTTTTTTCCTTCTGCTTCGCAGCCTCCACACCTGCTGTTCTGACTACTAAAAATTGTCCTTTCTTTTGTCCTACAAGTATTTCTGCCACGAGGAGAGGACAAAAGATTCACTAGCGGTTTTCTTGGTCCTGCTGCCTTATAACTTTTAAAATGAAGTTCTTGTTAACAATTTGGTGTTCTCGGGGCTCCACAATTTGGGGTTTTTTTAGTTAGAATGGCTGTGAGCTGGGACGGTTGCGGTAGCACAGGCACGTACTGCTCTTAAAACCAGGTTTTTAATGCATTCTTTAAGCGTGGAGCAGTGAAAACCAGCATTTTCTGCGGCACTGAGAGGCTGGCGTGTTTAACAGGAAGGAGGCAAAAGAACAGGTGAAAGGAAGTTACTCCCATCTCCTACCATACGGTTTTTCTCTACAACATTTGTTGGTTCACGGCTCCCACACAGTTTCCTTTTTCCTTAGCTGGTACAGTGACAGCTCCTTATCCTGTTCCAGTCTGCTTTAAGAACAGCCTTTGTTTGTGATGTTACTGAGAAACCTTTCAGTATGTGAAACATTCGAATATCCCATTGCAGATGTTTTTAGGAGGAAGGCCAGTTCTTTCTTAAGTTTACTCCGATGGGGTTTTTTTTCATCATTATATTTAATGAGATGGTGAGCAAGATTTGACCAGAATTTTTCCTGGAATCCAGAGAGTTGTTTGCCTCATCAGAGGAACACTGATGGCTAGTTTCAGATTTCAGCAGTGAAGAAGTCTTGCCCTTTGAAAAAATTCAACCCAGAAACACCATCACCACCACACACACCGACACGGTAGATTAAGTGCAAAATTTTGCCAGTTCACCCCCGGTGACTACCTGGGACATTTTATTTCTTCTAAGCCTTGTTGGTGCCAGCCCTAAGGGCGTAGCAGCGCTGCTCTGTGGTATGAAGACGGCCGAGCTGGTGCTGGATGAACCAACTCAAGTGCTGGAAGGAACCTCCGTGCCTTGGCGGGGCAGACGAGCCTGCCCCGGGTCTGCCGGAGGCCAGCCGCTGGGCTTGCCGTTCCCAGGCGGCACTGGCCTGCCCTGCCTGCTGGGATGTTTTCCTTAGGAAAGTTGGAATAATACTGCCAAAATACTTGTAACACAGATCCGTCTATGTCAGATAAGCTGCACGTTGTGTTGGCATAGTAAAATGATCCTCACGAGGAAGGGGAAAAAAAAAAAAAAGTATTTTTGCTAGTTTAACCACAACTGGCAGCTTCTCCCAGTGCTGTTAGATACATCAGGGCTTGCACCCTTTCCTGACTTCACTAACCGGGCCAGCAAAATCAGCTGGTTTTTCCCTTTGCAATGTGTCCTGGTTTTAAAAATGTGTTAAATAACATAGTGACATTTTTGAGCAGGAACACAAGTTATCACTTCAATATTTGCTGGCAAGAAAACCATGTCAGAGCCTTGCAGAAAGCACTAGCTCTGGTGCTGTAAGATGGGGCATGCCTAAGGTAGTAACTTCGCAAGGCTTGATGCCTAGAGGTTGGCCAGAGTGCACACCCGTGCAGGGGCTTGGCATGTTTAATTAGGGTGTAAAGGAACGGAGTAGTAATTCATGTTCGTAAAAGGAAACATCCTTTCTAAAGTTGATGAAAGAGGAAAAAAATATTCATGAGAAATCCTTTCAATTTGACATGTTTAAATTGACGTGTTTAAATTAATCCTTTTTTTTTTTCTGAGTCCACTAACTTTTGTTTAACTTTACTGATCGTATTTTTTCACTTTTGAGCAAAATATGTTTTGAAACTGTTCTACAGACTGAGAGTGACGGGAGGTTAGAAACCAATCTGTTTAGATCCAGATAATGATTAATGATGTTCAGGAACGTGAGAATGAAATGAAATTTGGATGTCAACAGACTTTTCACAGGAAGGTTTATTTTTCAGAAGAGGCCATTTTGAAAGGAAAATACATCGAGTGTTCCCGTAGAGACTAGTAGTAGTTCTTAATTTCTGTATATATATGGCTGACAACTTGTTGGTGAAACCAAGAATTTACTCACACGTTTTCCACTGGAAAAATTCTCGATATATTGCTTTTTCTGTCAAATGGATAACAAAAATACACCCAGCCACGTTTACTGCCATGTTTGTAGGTACACACATTCTTAGGGTTTGGAGCTGTGCTGTAATCTAGAGATGAGCAATATTCATCTACTAGATTTGGGAGATTTTTAACACATGCCTGTTTATAAAACCTCTAATCTTACCTTCATAATGTCTTTTATTTCTCAAAAACATCTTTAAAATTACATGCACAAACTGTTTCCAACAAACAAGTAGACATGGAAAGTGTAATATATTAAATTAGAGGACATTTGTTCTAGTTCTGTCCTGAAAGTAGCTCAAAAACACAAGCTTAAGTTTCCCTAAAGAAGAGCTTTCCATTTCTTAGAAGCTGAAATAACTTGATTAACAGTAGAGGTTTGTAATCACTTTAAAGCAAATCCTGTCCTGCTCTCAAGCTCTCTTAGAAAATTATTACAAAACTCTGTGTGTTGCCTTATCGTTCCTGCCTCATGGGAGACCAAAAGCATTCAATATTTTTGAGTCAGAATTCAGTTGTTTCAGATTCCTTTGTTCCGTGAATAGACCAGACTTGATAGTTTCATTTTACTAGATTTATTTATTAATTCATATTAATAAGCACTCCTTTCAGCTCACACAGCTGGCTGATCGCAGAAGCTGGTTGCACAGAATCCCTCGGCCGCCTTGTTTGACTCGATAATCCAGGTAGACATCGGAACTGAGTTTAGTTCGCTAAAAATAAGAATTCTGGATGACTACGACAAATCTTTGTCAGCTGCCTACACTCATGCTGATAGAGTACATGGAAATGAGAATATTTCGGTCTCTTACCCAAACTAGGTGGTGTTGAGAGTATTAGGAAAGGTCGTAGCTCTTCGCTGCGGAAGGAATTTTGCTTATGAGAAGTGAGAAAGTTGCCACTAACTTGTAGCTGAAGCTAGTTATCAGTGTCAGTAAATCATCACAACTGCAGCTGTTATTTTTACATAGCTGACTCTCTCCGCAGAGTAATTTAGGTATTTTTCCCCAAAATGAGATCTAATGTGTACGGCAGAAGGCCAGTTGCAGGACAATCTAAAATTTTCTGATCTTCATCAGCCACAAATCCAGGAAATCAAATATTTATCCTACCAAATGCAAATACGTAATGAATCGCACCAAGAAATTGATTAGCTAAAGCTTGTTTGCACTGCAGCTACATTATAGTAAAATCTTTAGTTTTGGTACAAAGATGGTGAGGAATTTTGCTGTCAATAAAGATTTTGTGCTATCTTAGGGAAGTTTCTCACCAGTTAAATTTTGTGATTAAAAGGTCTGAACGTGCCACTGATTCTCTAAAATTAATCCTCTCGGACTAAAGGAATCCTTTGACTTCTGTATCAAATGCTGCAGCGCGTTGCGCTGCGTCGTCAGGGTAGGAACTGCTAGAAATCCATTTCCAACTTGCATGGATACGTGTCTCGGGACGTAGGTGTAGGACAGGTCGCAACGGCTGACTAGATCTGTTGGTGAAAAGGGAAAGGGGTAGCAGAGGCAGGGGATGAGTGAGCAGCTCTGACAGTTGGCAGCGGTAGCGTGTTCAGGTTTCTTGGCCTTGTTCTATTAATAACAGCTCTAGACTGCTTAAGTTCACAACATGGTCTCCAGGCTGTACTTAACTGCTTCATTTTTTTTAGGACTCATGCGTGTTGTCTCTTCATAACTGCTTGGAAAATAGCCGTGGATGATAATAAAGATGGGGAGGTGAAATAAGACCAAGTCGTTCATATTTTCACTTTTAAAATTTATAAAATAATTGGGAAGAATTTCATGACCAAGTTAGTGTGGTCTAAATTTGCTTGTCTTGAGCAACACTAAAACCCCGACTGCAGCACTTTATCTGCAGTTGTGTAGAGACTCACACGTGCTTAACTTCAGCTGTCTTTAGGGAAGAGACACGGGGTATTGGTAATGCTGCACTGCCATCCGAAAGGCTTTCTACCAGCGGTTCCTTCCCATAGGTTGTTTCAGTCATTTCGACAACTGTCAACTGAAAACTAATATCTGTTTTTCATAAACATTTTCTTGAGGTTACTGCAGTGTGAAACCACATGTTTTCTTAATAGTCAGGTTTTCTTTCAGGCCAGTTGCGTTGCTGCCTTTGTAATAAGACTGTAATTTCATTGTAATAGCATCCATGAACTCATTCTAGATGCATTTTAAGCCTGTTTTAACGTGAGAAATGAACAGAGCTGGACTAGAAGTTAGGTTTGGATCACAGCCTTCTCTTTTCCATCTAATTTTAAACAGCTCTGTCATCCACTGCGATGCCTTCAGCCGCCTTATTCATCCCCTTAGTGCTGCCACAACACAACTCGTGTTGTCCTCGGAGGAGCAAATCGGTGGAGAGGAGACCGTTTCCCTGCTGGTGATCCTCCTTGTCCCAACAGTGTAGGAAGGGCAGCAGAGCTATCGTGTGTCTGAGGGTAGTGAAGGGGTTTTCCAGGAGGAGACTTAAGAGGTTACGGAGATCAGAGCATTTAATCGTAAGTGTGAAAGATGACCGTGTCCCGGGAGAAGAGGAAGAAGTGGAGGGAGGCCCCTCACTGACTGCTGCGGTGGCAGAGCTTCCCCAGGCCGGGTCAGGGTGGCTGATGGCAGGAGGGTCCGCTGGTGTGGACGGGGAGGAGCCCTCCTCAGTTCCGTCGCACGCGGCGGGGCGTTTTTACCTGCACGGTTCTGTTTGCTGTAGATGTACTTATCCTGGAGAACAACGATATACCTGTGATTAACTGTGGGAATTAGCAGGAAGCTCTGTGCTCCTCTGCGCTTTGTAACGCTGTTGCTTTGTTTACCTTGGAAGAGCTGGCAGTTCTCGGGGGATTTGTTGGGACCTTCTGGGCACTAAGAAAATACAAACAACTGAAACCGAAATGACACTGAAGTTACATGTGTGACCTTGGCGTCAAGTGTAGAGCCATTTCTAAGAGGCGGTATATATGTTTTTTGAAGGAAAGGCTGTAAGAAGTAGAAGTTGTTGGCCTAAGAAAAGGCTGAATGAAGATAGGAGTGAAGTGCTTCTTGCATGTATTAATGAAGGGCTGATGCAAAGAGAGGTGTAACCAGTTTCTCCAGCTCCACTGGGATTAGAGTGGTCTTGAATCAAAGGGAAGGAGCTGCTAGTTAGACATAGGAGAACCTTTCTAGCCATGACGTTAGAGAAACAATGGGAGGGAATTGCCTGAGAAGGCTGGAAGACCCTTCTGGGGGTCGAGATTCTGTGAACTTCTGCTGAGAATGGCTTAGATGTTCTTAATCCTCAACGTGGATTCAGATGGATTTCTCCATGGAGAAAGAAGGATTAAATGATGTGTTGAATCGCCGTCCTTTTCTGTATTCTATACAGAGATAATTTATGAGGGACTGTTGATGCATTTAATAAATTCCCTTGCTAGGTCCTTTTGTTCTTTCTAATAACCAAAAAATGCAAAATACGCAATGTTTTTCAAACATCTCTTCTAAACATAGCTTTTCCTTCAAAACAAGGGGAAAAAATTATTTCTACATAAAAATCTTGCCACATGAAATTGTTATTTCTCTTGGCAACTTTTCTTTCCAGTGATTCACTGATTCCCTTCAAGAAAAGACAACTAGATAAAACTCTAAGGATAACCAAAGCAATGTGCGTAGCAGCAGGGTAAGAGCTGAAATGTCAGGGCATGTAAGGAAAAAGGAAAATCTGGCGTAACGACCCGATACAGAGATCTGGTCTCTGCACCTGAAGCCTGCGGTGGGGAGGGAGGTTAAAGGCAAACGAGT
This sequence comes from Athene cunicularia, assembly GCF_003259725.1. Taxonomy (NCBI): domain Eukaryota; kingdom Metazoa; phylum Chordata; class Aves; order Strigiformes; family Strigidae; genus Athene; species Athene cunicularia. The sequence continues at coordinate 28,042,303 of NW_020799092.1, forward strand.
TCAGTTTCTGTAGTGGTGGTGGGATCAGAAGTTACGGTGCAGCAGCGGGCTCTTCGTCCGCAGAAACAAGCAGCCAGCACCTGCCGGGTCTCCTGGTAACGTCCCGTCCCCGTGGTGGGAACAGCACAGCACCTTCCCTTTGGATGTGGCTCTCCTTGATAGTTTCAGAGCAGATACTCCGAACGTCATCCTGATTCTGTGAAAAGATAGCAAAGCAACTTAAAAAACCATCAGTAAGGACCATTTCTTCCCTTTCCTAGTAGACACGTTGGAACACAGAGTGAAAAAAAAGCTTCAGCGTGTGATTCCTCCCCTGTTCCTTTGGCGTGCTTTACGATGTAGCTGCAGAGATCCTTGGGATTGCCAGCGGAGGGGAGGAGGGGGTGTGAGGCCAGGAACCTCCAAGGGTGTGGGAAAGGATGGGCATTCTCCTTCCCTCCACAGTCACACAAATAAGCTTAAAATGGTGCATTAAAAATTAAAATCGGTGCATTAGATCACCCTTTTAATTGCTGATTTACAGAACTAGAAGGAAAACCTAATCTGTAACCTCCAGGCCCTCAAATTTTATTTAAAAAAAAGAAACTACAACTGAACCTAACTTTCCTCTTTACTTCAAATGTAATTTTTTTAAAGTGCCCTGTCAGTCTTGACTAATAATTATAATAAAGAACTATTCAGCTAGATCACTGGCAATGACCACGTTTCTATCACCTGGCACTAGGAAATACTTTGTGCGATGTAGGCACTTTCTTCTAGCGTGCTGCTGGTTCTCCTGCCCATCTCTGTCACCTGGCTGATCCACCTCTATAGCTCAGAGACATCCCCGTGATACTGCACTAAGCGTGGCTGCTTTACTCAGAGAGCAGCATGTTAAAAAAAAAAAAAAAAAAGGTAAACTCTTCCACCAGGCCGAGCAGTAAATGTCAGTTGTATGTGTCCTCCCCAGCACGAGCATGCTCAGCTTAATGTCGCGGGAGCAGGAGTTACAAAGCCGGAGCGTTTCCCTGCCACCAGAGGTACGTCTCCAGGCCCCGTGTCACTCCCCTGGCCTTGGACGTGCGCCTTCCGTGCTCCAGGCCCTTGCTCTGATCCCCCCAGCTGGCGCTCAGTACAGCCCAGGCATCACAAGGCTGGGATTAAAATGCCAGTCTCGCTGTTGGCGGTTCTGTCGGATGTAATGGAATAAACCTTCCCCTCCCCGAAGAGCCTCGGGATTTCTACGGACAGGACTGATAAAGCAACGATCAGTGAGCTCTGTGTACTCAATTACTAGCAAGACTCTACAAAAAACTTGCCACTTCCTTCCAGTCTGGGTTAGTCTTCCGTAACTGATATGTTGGGTTTGGTTTTTTTTTTCCCCATCATTCTCACTGCCTGGTCAGATTGCATGCTACTAAGTGAGGTATTTTACAGAAATCTCCCACATTATTACTGTCTTTAAGCTACCTTCATCAACAACGACGCTAAGATAAATTGAATTTATCATAAGCCCACAGTGATATGCATTATATTACTCTCCTTAATTATTTACTAATTGGATTCTCTATTAACCATTCCATTAACTTTCTCTAGATCCACATCACACTCACAAGCTTGTAATTATCTCATTCACCTCTCGAAATGCCCTTAGGCTTCCTCAGGGCCTCTAGAGCTGCCGTAGTTTCCCAGCACACTGAAGAAAGGATGCGTGTGTCCCCCAGCCAGCCCTGCTCACATAGCTGGGGACAAATTACAGGGAATTGCGAATATCGAATTACAGACCTTAGCATCAACTCATTAACGTCATCCTAAATTATTCTTGATACGGAGCTATTTAATAGTCTCGGCTGTACCAAACATCTGTCTCTTCCCAGATACACACGGAAGTGCTCACTGATCTCTTTTTAACAGTTACTAAAGCCACGAGTTCCCTCGGGTAACGAATCGCTATCAGAATTGCTGCAGCTTTGGTTAACTCAGGAAAAAAAAAATAAAAAATCTTACTCCGTTTATTCCTATCCATATTGGCAGTAGCTTGTTCTCTGTATCTGTTTTTCTTGATTAAACTCCTACGTTCTTAACCTCTGGCTTATATTCAGTATCCTGTTCTTAGGCAATTCTAACTTTAAGTCTGTTCGGTGTTTTAATACAGTAATCCTTCTGAAAAAAAGGTGGCGCCTTTTTCAAACAGGTGTGATGCTTAGAGAAATATTCTTAATTAGCGTTCATGGTTCGCTTCATTTTTTGGTTTTTTTCCTCACCACGTTATGGTTTCTGATTGTTTTCCCCTTGGAAGAACTGACGCTTTTTAAAGCTACACATACAGTGGGTTGGGTGTTAATCATGCTTGCAGATTCCAGTATAACCTGTCATGATGCCGTGTACTAAAGTTACACTGATTTTTAGGTTTGTGGTCTGTTGTTTTTCGTATGCTAAGATGACTTCTTAGAGAATCTGCTTGTGCCAGACACTACATTTTTTGTTCGTGAGACATCTTTTGTCTCTGAACGCTCTGTGGGTAACACTGTGTCTCCGCTCCTGTGCCTACATGTTACTCAGAATTTAGTTATTCGTGGTAAGGTTTTCACCCGCTCCCCTTCTTTTTTACATGCAGGTGCAATTATCTTGGGATTTATTTTAATTTGATTCAGTAGATCGTAGCAGACACATATTAATAAACCATATTGATATGCTGATTTCATAAGTGCTTGGCATCATGTTGCTGCCCGAAAAAAAAGTGTAATTTTTTTACATAAATTGCCATTTTCCTTTCTTTTTTCCAAGTTGCTCCTTTATTATTTTTTTACAACCCAAGAATTAGAGTCACCCCACCAGCTCTCGGTAGCACCACCTAGGCTTTCTGGTTGATAGCCCAAGCTCCCAGTGGTGCTGTACAGACCAATAAATTACCTCTTCATTATTCTCTGGTGGCCACATGGGTTCAGGATGCCGAAGGCTTTATCCGGGCAGCGTCAGGCAGCAGCAGCAGTGACGAGAGGGTGGGGTACCAGGCGTTCCGACTGATGTTGGTGACGATGCTTGTGTTGGGACAGAGCCTCTGCAGTGCAGAACGTGCCGCTGGTGATGCTGGATCAAGGTGGGCAGAAGATGTGTTTGGGCTCAGCCAGCTGTGGGGCTGTTCCGCAAAGAACTAGGATAGCCTTTCTGTGCTGACTGCCAGCCAAACTGCATCACATCTCACCCGCATTTCTAGGAAAACAAGAAACAATAATCCCATAAAGTGCTCCGATTCTAATGAAAAGACATTTTTTTGAGATATTTCCAACCATCTCAGTTGCTCGACCCACTTTCTGAGCGACTGCACCCTCTAATGGGGTAAAACAGATTGACTTTCAAAGCAGCCAATTTATTTTTATATTGTTTATATCCTTCTAGTCCTTACAGGCATAACGCAACAGTCCATTCTTGTGACAGTACAACAAGCACAGTTTTGCTGAATGTAGATTACAGGGGAGGTGTGAATATCCAGTCAAGACTTTATGTGATTCATCTCTACTCTGGGTTAATGAGAAGTGTGTAAATAGCTGTATACATTCATGGTGAGGCGAGAGAGACATGTTAACAAAAACATAGAAAGGACAGAAAAACGTTGTGGGGTTTTTTTTTGTTTGTTTTGGTTTTTTTCCTTATTGTGCGGAGCCATCTCATTTCACCAAAGCTTTGTGGGGAAGTAGAAGTTTGAACAATGAAAACGAGATGAAACAGACACTTAACCATGACACTGCATCTTGTCAAACAGGTAATTCTCTAATGGACCAATGAAAGCCGACGATGACAAGTTGTGGTCAACAGTCCTTGAATGTGCTGATGGTTCTACTGTCATTACTCTTGTCAGCAGGTAACTTTTATACTTTGAATTTATCTTTCACCGATGTGTACCACGGGGGAAAAAATAGTTGCAATTTTAATACCGGGTTCCGACAGAACAAACCAGATCAAATGAATTGTTACTTGAGTAATAAATAAATAAAGCTTCTTTTATTTAAGAACCGGAAGCTGGAATTTGAAACGTAATTGAAAATTTAGTTGAAGAAGGAAAAGGGGATGGGACACTGGCGTGGTATAGCAGGCTAAACATTTAAAAGAAACAAAGCTGCTGTTTTGATATGGGAAATTTTCAGCTCCTCTAAAAGTAAAAAACAAACTCTACGCTGCCGTGCAATCCAACCATTTTGATAAATAATCATCTGTTGGAAGCAGAGCAGGTCAGGTTCCAGTCGTGAGTTTTTATATGTGCACACAAGAGGGTGTAAGCATGGGAAAGGTTGGCTTTGGAACTTCGGCTGGGTTTGAGGTGAACACGTGTTAGATACAGATTAATTCCTCTCGTGTGTGTGTGTGTGTGTGTGTGTGTATAAGGAAAATGTGTGATGGCATGGCACACCAATATGAGGTTATTTTCCTGAACCTAAAGAACTGGCTGGACCAGGGAGTGGTTCCAGGGATTTTTCTCCTGACGCTTGCTAGAGCTGCCCTAGATGTTAGCTACTAGCCCACAGAAAGGATTTGGGCAGAAACCTGTCAGCTGCCAGACTGAGAATTACTGGAATGATTATGATGCGCTGTGAGCTGTGATTACTACCTGCATTTGTTCTCCAGGAGTTATGACATTAAGGTTTTCTGTAATTATGAATGAATATTCTAAAAAATAATTAAAATGGTTCTTAGTCCGAATAGATTTGATCCTATGAATTTTTAATTTCCAGTACAGCCTCTTTTATCCTCCATTCTTGCAGCACTTCTTAATCCAAACAGATACTTGTTTTCCATCACTGTTCCTTATTCCCCTGCACTACCTCACATGCCTAACCACCATACTTACAACTTTACCAGGCGTTACATATCTTAAAGTATCCTCGTGCTCCAGTGAGAGTTTTTACTACTCTGTCTGCATAATGCCTAAACCACTCAGTGTTAGATCCTCATCAATTAGTTCCAATGTGCGTTTTGTTGCCCGCGGTCTCACTGCTTGTTTGCAAGTGTTCAAGTTGATTCTCGCTAACGATCCTCCATTATTTAGCATAACTGACACAGTCCTGTTGCTAGCAGTGTTGTCACGTTACCAACTAGACTACTTCTCTGCCTAATGATCAAGTCCTGTTTTCCGTTGGAGCCCTTGCACCGCTGTCCCTGGGTCCGGCGCTGTAACGTAACCACCTTCCTCCAGGTCACAGAATCAGCCGCAGGGGTTGTAGCAGCTGCTTGCTTGTTTTCCATGTTCAAGTCATTTCAGAAACGCGTTTCCCTGGCGCGTGAATGAAACCAGTTATTGAAGAAGTCTTCAGTGAACGTGTCGCAGCGATCAAACATCACAAAGCTCGTCCCGTTGCTCCAGTCCCTTCTGTTGGGTTTTGTTAAGTTTTCACACCTTTGCCACTCTTTGTAGGGGACTTCTACTAGACATCTCCCAAGATCCCACTTATCCAGCCGTTGTCCTCAAGGGGATGTAGACACCTGTGTTCCCGCTGAATGGGACACGGGTTACACCGCGTGTGCAGATCGTGGTCGGCCGCTGCTGTACATACACACTTGTTCCCTCAAACCCAGACTGAAAGCGGGTGTTCTGGCAGTTCTCTCTCTTAAAAGAAAGGTGCTACCTCTGAAGTAGAATGTTTATATTTGAAGCTAATCACATATAACTTTTACTTCTTACAGAATTTATCTATTACCACCACAACCTATTGTCTTTGTAAACGTGTGCTTTATCTTCTCGCTGCTCCTTGGCTAGCCGTATTTTATCATCTGACATCCACTGTTAGCGTGTAGAGTACAGGCTTAATCTGAAATCATCACAAGCCTTTCATGCCAGCCTAACTCTGCTCCTTGGGGAATTTTACTGCTGACATCTGTAGGAGTGGGTTTAGGTCATTGCTAACTCTCAAACATTTTACAGGATGAAATTTATTATTTATTATTTTGCAGCCAGCCTGAATGTAATTTTTTTGGTCCAAAACAGGTCAACTTCCAGAAGGGAAAACTACTGGCTTCATGCAGTGAGAATGGCAGAGGAAAAAAAGGCTGCTACTCCCACTGGAATAATACAAACATTGTTTTTAAACTGAACTGAAATGAAAATCTAATGGCCAGGCTCCTTTTTTGTTCCCTAGATTTACAGAATTCTGCCTGTAAAACCAGGCTTTACTTCCCAAGGCTTTGAGATACTGAGATTCGGAATCTTGGTACCAAATTTCTAAAATCTGTATGCGTGGTTGAAAACTGCACTTCAACAGCTGGCAGTGTCCCCGTGCTTGGCTCTGGGGGCAGAACGAAGGTGAGGGCACAAGTGACAGAACCGATCCCAGAGCGGCTGTTCTGGGGTCTTCATTGGGCCAGACCAGGAGACAAGCAGCCACGGTGGCAGTGCAGCAGAGGTGGCATGTACCAAGGTCCTGGCTCGGCGGAGGATGAAGTTGGGCAGCTTTAGCTGTGGGGGTAGGAAGGAGATGCAGTTGCCTGACGTGGGCAGAGGCAGCGCTGGGCAGAAAGGCTCCGGGTCGGAGTTGGTAGGCTGTGGCTCCATTTAAAAAAAAGGATGAAAGTGGATTGAGAATGCTGAAACCTGAGAGTGATTTTCTTTCAGTGCAGCTTTAGGGTTTGTGAACACTCACTGGTCACAGAAGGAATGTGCAGGAAAAGGAGGAGCAGCCCGCAGCCATGCAGGACCTCCCCTTCTGACCGCTGGCTCGTAGGTTTGCTCTGCAGTCATGCCGATGCTTTCATTTAAGGGACTGAAATACATTTATAAAATCAAGAGATGACATCAAGGCTTATATTAACGAGCAAAACCTGACAGATTATTTGCACCTGATAGTATTTTTACTTTGAAGTAGGAAATGGACGTCCATATAACAAAATCCTCAGAGGACCTCCACCGGTTGGCCCTGTCCTAAGTAAAATGCGTACGTGTGAATATTCCTCTGGATCCATATGGAGAGCTTCTAAGGACCAGCCGTTCTGAGAGCCTTGGGGCTTTAAAAATTTAGTAGCTAAATAAAAAATTTAATCAGCATTACACAGATCTCTAACTGTGAACAGATATGGAAGTAGCCGTTCAATGTACACTGGCTGTTTACTTTTTAACGTGGATAAGTCTTAAGATGAGCTTAAACCAGTCATGTGAAGCGTGACGGACTGTTCTCTTCTCGAAATCAGTAGGAACAGAGATGGGAGCATCTGTGTCACTTACCTGTGCAGTGATACTTTTCAGAAATAGTACGAGAATTTGCACAGGCGACTCCACTTCAGAAACAGCTGCCATCTTTGCAGCGGAAAACTTAAGAGCCTTTCAGATACGTTGCTTTTATCTGAAGTATTTCTGTAGAAATAAGGCTCTTTGATCCTCAGGATTTAACCAAAGTTATTTTCAGGAAAAGTGCTTTAAAAAATAATTATACTTTGTTAGATCTCTGATTCTCAGAGGAGCAAAGGCAGCAAGTAAGATTACAGAGATTAAATTGATACCGCTGTGTACTAGCTCTGGCTGGGATGGGGTTTGTTTTCTCCACATCAGCCCATGTGCTCCTCTCCCCGAGGCTGGTGACCAGAAGAGCGTTGGGGACACACCAGTATTTTAACTGTTCCTGAACAGCCCAGACACAGGGTCCAGGCTGCTCCTGTTTCTCATTGTGCGCCGCAGCGAGGAGGTTGGGGTGGGCAGGAGCCTGGTAGGGGGCTCAGCTGGCCCAGGTGACCCAGAGTGGCCAAAGCGACACTCCAGTCCAGTCCAAAGGTAACAGCATGCTCAGCAATAAAACGGGGGTGGGAGTTGATCCAAAAGTTGCTCAGGATCTGGCTGGGCATCAGTCTGCCGGTAGTGAGCAATTGCTTTAGCATCACTTGTGGCTCCAGGTTTGTTGTTGTTGTTGTTGTTGTTGGGGTGGGTTTTTTTTTTCTTAAACGGTCTTCATCTTGACCCATGAATTTTCTCACTTTGCCCTTCTGATTCTCTCGCCCATCCCACTGGGAGGGGGAGTGAGCAAGCAGCTGTGTGGTGCTTAGCTGCCTACCAGGGTTAACCCACCACGTACCAACTACCGAATTGAGCCTGCAGCTCCAGCACCATGTTTTGCTCTTATTTGTGCATTTATGTTAATCACTGACACACATTTTACTATTTAAGGATTTGCTTAGGACTACATTTTGTTACAGACATCACTCCTCCTCTGACTTGATGTTATCTTCGTTCTCTCTTCCTTCTGTAGTCAGCCTTTCCCCAGAGAAGCCTGGCATTTGTTTTCCTTGTAAAACAGGCAAAGGTCTTATCTAGGGGTGGGGGGACACTTTCACATGTGCCGTTAAGTAAACCACTCTGCAGTGATGAGCAGGCTAAACTTCGGTGGGTCCCGTAGCCCTCTGGTGCACTCTCACAATGCACTGTCTCTCAGGGCACCGAATAATTTCAGAAGCATGGGCGTTTCTTTATGAAACATAAAGAACTAGTTTTAGTTCTTGTATCATGCGCTAGATGTAGGTGCAAGCCAGGAATAACCTTACAGGGCTGCTGTTCGGTTGTGGTAGCTTAACACGGGTGTAATTCACCCAAGTTGTAGTAATAACAAAGGAAAAATGGCATTTTTCCTATGTTGTTTTTCCAAGAAATTACATTATTTGCAAAGCTAGTTCTAGCCATGAATATCTTCCATTAAAATGTCCTAAACTTGAAACCATCATCTGTACTGGAGGCATCAAAAATTACTGACAGGTAGGTAGTTGTAATAATGTAACTTTTAAAAGGAAAAATAATAAATCTTTAGCCATAAAAGGCCTTATACCTGCACTTGGAAAAAAATGATGATTCTGTTGATAACGTATGATAAACAAAATCTGTGTTGCACTCTGAGGCTTTGCAGGTAGCAAAGAAAATTTTTATTTTCTTTGGAACAGCTGGTGAAGGGCAGATATTCCAAGGAAGGAGGAGAATGTCAAGGTAGCTGAAAAGTGAGAACTGTTAAACTGATCAGGTCAGATTAGTTATACCTTCTCCACGGCTGTAACCCAAGTAGGACATACATTAAAACATCTAATTCTGCTGTGAAATGTTTAGGTTCAATGAAAGTTGTCCTTCATCTGGAGAGGGAGAACACTGGACAAGGCGGGGAGAAAAAACCCAAACAAATATTCAGGACATAATCAACCCCTAAAGGAGAAGAATGGAAATGCATTTTGCTTACTGGAGAGTTTATTGCAGAGCTTTTTCAATATAGCACATCTGCATCTTCCTATGAAGCACCCGAAGCTGGCCGTTTATCAGGGGAGGATTCGATACTCAGCTCTTCTGCTGAATATGTAAATAAAAATACTGTGGATAAACATCACTCTTGAAAGTGCAGTGCTGCACTGTGAAGGCTACCCCTTCACTTGCATTTATTCTGTCAATAAGATAAGGCTGACTTTCTGTTTGTTGACATTGGACGTGGACTCACCCCTTTTCCTAGCCGTGATGGCTCACAGGGTGAGACATGTAACACCCCCCTGCAAGCTGGTGTCAAACACTTACAGAACCCTCAGGGACCTTTGTGGGTGCCTGCCCACGTGCATCTCGTGCCATTTGAGTCCCCTCCGATCATCCACGTGTGCGCCAGAGCTACAGGAGACCTCCATCTCCCCCAGTGGAAGCTGGAGACCAGGCAGAACAGCCTGGGGAGACCTTAGGTGGCACTGGAGACCGGTACTGAAGTGACGGAATCATGCTCCTGCTCTTGTTGGAACTCAAACACTTAGTTAAAAGTTCAATTCAGCTTGTGAGTTCCTGCCATGCCCCGTGCCTTCCATTATTTTCTAGATTTAACCTTTTCCAAAACCAGATGATACGTAGGTGGTGGCACAGAGTGCAGCCTCGGCAAGTTTCCCCTTGGTGGAGAAGTGGGAGGAGTGGCTGATGGGCCGCGGCTCTGTGCCGCTACCCGGAGGGACCGGGGCAGCCTGGAGAAAGGGGCTGACAGGATGTCAACTCCCCGTTTCTCGGGATGACAACTCAGAATCACCGATTCCCAGGTCAGGATTCAGGTGAAACGACACCAGGCATCCTTCAACTCGCAAAACTCCATTTGTATTTTCTCCCAACAGATATTGGGTGACGCTTTGTCCGGCAGCCTCGCAACCTCCACAACAAGCAGTAAACTTCATAACATGCACCAACGAGTGTTACAACATCCACTGACCGGTGGCAGATCTTTTGCCCAAACAAGACTTGGCAAATCTTAAACGTGTCCCAGCAAACCTTGCCCTATACGCAGGGTTGCAGGGATAGAGAACGAGAGGAGAAAGAGAAAGAGTGAGAAAGACAAAAAATAAAGATCTCATCAGTGCTGGTCCCGTCATTGGTCCAGCCAGCCCAGGGGTCTGGTTCCAGAGGGACGCAGCCACCCGGGCTTTGACTCCTGCCTTATTATAATTCTTTGCCCCTCCTCTGGGCGGGCACTTGGACTCATTAGGCTAATTAAACATCATGCACAATCTGTGCTTCTGGAATTCTCCTTGCTTTTGGTTCACGCACAGTTTGTACCTTCAGATTCTTCTAGAAATTAATTGGGGGACCTCGGGGTCGTTGGGGAGTTACTGCCCCCTCCCTGCAGGTGTGACCACTGTCTGACCTCTCCTGTTGGTGTAGGCGTCATGAAAACGGCTTCTCTCATGGTGCTTTACGGAGCCGCTCAGGATGGGGAAGTTCAGCCCCAGGAACGTGTGCTCCCACCTCCTGGGACCCCTCCTCTCGCCGCATCTCCCTGCCCCGACCTGCACAGCCCCGGCCTTTCCACAGAAACCGTTTCCTCACCAAAGTTCTTTATTGAGCGTTTGAGACATTAAGTCGAGTTTCATTGGACTGTCACTCAGGACTGGGCTTCCCAGTACGAGAGAGATGGGAGCTACTGGGGAGAGTCCAGCAAAGGGCCATGGAATGATGAGTGGGAGTGGAGCACCTCTCACGTGAGGAAAGGCCGAGAGAGCTAGGGCTGGTCGGTCAAAGGAGGAGAAGGCTCAGGGGCATCTTATCAATGTGTATAAATACCCGAAGAGGGGATATAAAGAAGACTGAGCCAGGCTCTTTCAGGTGATGCCCTGTGACAGGACCAGAGACAATGGCCATGAAGTGAAAGAGAAAAGGTTCTCTCTGAACGTCAAGAAACACTTTTTCATTGTGAGGGTGACTGAGCCCTGCCAGAGGCTGCCCAGGGACGTCGCGGAGTCTCTGTCCGTGGAGACCTTCAGAAGCTGCTTACGCGTGGTCCTGGGCAGCGGCCTCTGCTGGAGCAGAGGGCTCGGTCCATGTGACTCCAGAGGTCCCTTCCGACCACAGCCACTGATTTTTTTCAAAACTGAATCAATCCTGGAACGCTTTCCTTATTGCTGTGTTAATTAAGGGGGGACAGATGCACGTTCGTGCCATTACACACTTTGTAGATTTTATGACAGAATTTGAACATGCAGATTTGTTGCAAGAGTTACAGAGGTTTTGAAACCCAAAGACTAAAGAAAGACAATTTCTTTACTGATTATAGCATCCTCAGGTTTGGAACACACAGCTTTCCCAGGCAGGGCAGGAACAGATATGTAATTAGTTTTCTCAGTATCTCTCTTCCTTTAGAAATAGCATTCTTCTAGCACTTTCAGTTCCTGACTGGTTTAATCTACGAAAGGATTTTCTCTTTTGTTAAAGTAGTGATGACAGTTGTGTGTATGTGTGCATGCCTCTGTGTGTGTGTGGATATATATAAAGTGGTTTAGAGTGGTTTTCCTTCGCTCCGAGGGCGGTACATGGTACCTTGTTTTCTCTTCAGTTCAGTACTCTGCTTTTTGTTCCAGGCTCCCTCTGTACACACAAAGAAAGAAGTAATCTCCACTGTCACAACCCTTAAAATGTGAATCGACCTACAGAAAGAGAGAGGTTATTGACATTAATCTATTTTATGAAATTGAGAAACAAAACTGTTTAGGAATAGGCTTTTTTGAGAAACATAGAAAGAAATGAGGGTTGGCTGGGCAAGTGCACGGATGCACTTACAGGTCAGGAGGGACTGTGTGCAGAGTTAAAGCTAAATCCATACAAATCATTATCTGTAACCTCCTGTACCGGTAAAACTGGTACTAAAATCATACACCAAGTCACAAGGGTTAATTCTGGCAGTTCAAACATCCTTTATTAATGGATGTAACCTCGTGGAGCGCAGCTACCCACAGCATGGCTCTGCCTCTGTTCTCTAATCGGAGTACAAACGTCTCCCTGCTAAGAATGTTCAGAGTCTTGACTTCTCCATTTCACTTTCCTCAGAGCGTAGGGCCTTTGGGGGTGGGGAGGGGTGTCTCTACGGTACGTGTGATCTTAAATGATGCCCCAAGGCCGCCCATAACACAAACTGTAAATCAGCTGCAGCGTTGGCAGCGTGCGGACCCAAATCTTGTCTCTTACTGACCAAGCGGGAGGTCGCGTGGGGTTGCTCGCGACCGTGCTGGGAGGGCTCTGTCTCCTGCCCCTCTGCTTGGGGAGGCTTCCAGGTGGTTGGAGAGCTTCCAGCACAGAGCTGTTGGCAACCAGTGGGCTCAGAGCGTGGTCAGAGAGCTTGTGTCTGCCCGCAAAGAGGGAGCCACCGTGTCTGTCACCACGCGCACTCGCAACAGTCGGCCTCAGGTCTGCTTTCACAGAATATATATGGAGAGATGGTGGTTGGGGTTTTTTTAACCCCAGGAAAAGTGCTGGTGAAATCCGTGGGACATATTCCCGTAAAAAAATGCCCTCAGCGCTGCAATAAACACTTTACATGAGAATTTAATAAAGGGGAAATGTAAGAACTCCCAGCAATAGCTGTATTTCTCTCAGTTCTGTCTGTGTGCAGATTCAGAGTTGTTCAGATCCGTTTCAGTGTCTTGCAATTACTATTTCTGGCAGAATAATTCTTATCAAAGAATGACCTTTACAGTAGAGAAGACATTTTCTGTCAAGAACGGTGACTGTAAATCAAGGGCCATCAAACTTTTAGGGCAGTTTTTACACAGACTTTTTGTTTTTATGAAACCATCCCAGGAGAATCAAACGTGGACATTGTTGGGTGTTTATAGATATCCGTATATTTAGAACAGCAGTATGGAAATGTTTCCCTAAGTATTTGTATGCTTTTTGGCATGGAGGGCATTTCTTTCATAATAGAAATAATAGTAATCAGAAGCATAGTAACAATAATAGTCCAAATACAACGAGAGGCCAAATGCTGTAATCTTTTCGTGCTAAATGTTATGATGTTGAAAGTTCTGAAATATTCATGTTTTTCAGAAACCAAACAATTGTTTAAGCCTAACCAATGAAAAATTGTAGTTCGGAACACAGAGATAACACAAATGACTCACAAAGTCAATATTGTTCTTTGTTTTACAGTGTTGTCTGCACATTTTCGGGTCTGCGAGCCATATACGGACTACAAAGGTCGCTACCACTTTGGTTTTCACTGCCCCCGTCTTTCTGACAATAAATCTTACATCTTCTGCTGTCACCATAACAACACCGTATTTAAATACTGCTGCAATGAGACAGAATTTCAGACTGTTATGCAGATGAACTTAACAGGGAATGCAGATGGATATATGCATAAGTAAGTAAATGAGTTCTAAAGTACTCTTCACCAAACTGTTCCTGCTCTAATAACATAGTCTGAGGTGTACTTAATGATGGAAGCAATTAGAATAATTGCACATGCAGAAAAACATTACTAAAAGGTTTTTGCTGTTACGGAACTCTTAAGAGAACTGATGGTTTATCTTTGCTGTGACATGGGCTATAAAGATTGCCAGGAGAGCCGGTAAAGCCACGTAGAATGGTAACAAATATAAGGTTACACAGAAAAGTTAGAAAAGTCTCTCCCGGGACCCCAGTCTGATCCAAACTCTGTTTAAATGGGTGTCACTCAAACTCCAAAGCTGTCCCTAAAGGCAGAGAGGGAGGGAGGTGACGTTTTCCGTATCAGCCCAGACGCTCTGTTCTGAATCTCTGATGTTTCGGCTGTCAATCTCTTGTAATCACTGACCTTGGGGAACAGAAGATATTTTTCTCAGATACCAAAACCGTGTGGTCTCCTTGCGTGTTACCTGAGACACTTCCATGTGCTGCTGCGGCCCATCCTCTAAGGAAAGGTCAAGTCACTTTTTTTGGTGAAGAACCAGTCAGCAGCCGGTAGATCCCTGTTACTGATCACGGGTGCACGATGACAAAATCTCCGCTTGTGGCCCGTCTCCTGTGTAGGATTTGACGTTCTGGCCACACTAACCAGCTGTGGTGTCTCCTGGTGCGGAGCACGACTGATGGAAGCCCCCAAAGTCAAACTCTGCTCTGTCTGCCTTCCCCTGCCGTTTTGTTCTGGTACCCAGCCCCTCCAGGGCAGGGAAGGGGCACATTAAAACCAGCTGGAATTGGCAGTCTGTTGATTTTTTTTGTTGACAACAGGGGTTTTAGTGTTTTCTTCTGCACTGCAGAAGTGGGCGCGTGTCCTTCATTCCCGTGGAAGCCGGTGCAGGGCGGCCAGACCCGTGTGGGTCTGAGGTGGCTGCGTGCGGCTGCGCCCAGCAGCAGCCAGCTCGTGGGGTCGGCATCCGCCTCCTCCTTAACAACCCCTCCGTGGATGGCTCTGCCTGGACGACTTTGACCTTGTTGGAGAAGTGGCGTGCTCTAACTTCGCAGGTGTTAAGTGAAAATCACCTCCTGTGTCCTCTGTAGTGTAAAAAGATGAAAACAGGCTCCACCCATGGAGGAAACCTTTACATTAATGTGGGTTTGTGCTGTCTTGTTACTTGTAGCTGTGTCCTTGAGGTGAGATGTCCTCACCTTGACCTTTTAGTGCATCTGGGATCGTCCTGAGAGCGTGTCAGAGAAGGGAGACACTTCAGATCTGACATTCCCACGCAAAACCTTCCCTTTTCTCTGCCCTTTGCACAGTCCGGGCGATCTGGAAACTGGTGGCACCCTCACCCGGGGCTGCCTGGCTCTGCCAGCGAACGTGCCTCAGGGCAGGCTGGTGGAGTTTGCAGCCCAGTATGCCCGGTGCCCCGTGCCGGGCCTGCTCCCCATGCTGGCTCTGCTCCCCCTTTGTGCCGCGGGTGCCCTGGGACCCGCCTGAGGGGGTCGGGGCACTCGCCACAGAGGGGCTCTGTGTGTGGGCACAGACGGAGCCAGGAACTGCTTCACGCTCAGAGGAATGGCAAGAGAGCCTCAGGAATGGGCTAGTGTGGCTCTTACCCCCAGACTGCCCCTGTCCTTCGTGCTGCGCACCGCAGAGTCACTTTCTTTCTCTCCTTACTGCTCTGTAAACCCTGCACCACGGTGCTGGGCAAGCCGGTGCCTGACGGGCAGCTCCCTCATGGAGTGGGGGTCACTCACCACTTGCAGCTCAGCCAAGTAGAAAGCCAGTTCCTCAGGCTTTTTCCAGTGTCTCGGCAGCTGCTCCGTGTAGCCCTGGCCAGAGGTGACGGAGGTAAGGCCCTTCTGTTCTTCCTTCTACCGAGGACCTGAAGTGGCCAGGGCACTCAGCCGCTTCCCAGAGGAACAGGGACGGTCTGACGGCAGAACACGCCCCGGGATGTAGAACATTCCCCTGCCTCCTGCGCCCCATGTTTGTGTGCCGACACCCCCGTGGAACTCCACGACAGGGCTGCGCATGTTACAGAGTGTGTGGGAGCGGGTCCTCGGCAGGAAAAAGGTCATTCGGCATTCTGTGAACTACAATATTTATTTTAATGAAAATAGTGTATTAAACTAGTTTTCATTTAGCAATCTTTTTTTTTTTTTTTTTTAAGTCACCTCATTCAGTTGTGATGGAGGAAGATCCACTTCTGTGGTCTTTGTAAGGTTCATGGTTGAGAGCTACCTGCGGAATATTTACCATTCGTGTCTTCAGAATTTCCTGTGGACTTCAGCTACGTGCTGATCTTCCGCAAACACAGTAAAAAGCTTCTGGAAACGTACCTTAGAGAAGTGCAGGAGTAGAGCCGGTGTTGCGTTTTGGGAACCTCCCTAAAGATCACTTCTGATAAATCAGTCAGGGAAAACGAGGAGACGCCGACTTGCTGCGTGGTGACATGGTGAGACTGACGGAGGGAGAGAGATCTCCTCACCCTGAGCTCGCTGAGGCTGGTAGAAAACTTCCGGATCATTTTAGTGTGCTGTGGAGAGGCAGAAAGAAGGGAAGCCTAGATGCCTACATTTAAAAGATTGTGAAACGCCTCTTACTTAACACACCCTGACTTTATTTAACATATGATTTCACTTTATTTGGCTTCTAATACATCCAGGGTTCACCTTACAGTAACAAAGTTGGGCCTTTGTTTAGATCTAATTTCACACACCACTGAAAAAAAATGTGATGAAACCTGTTTTACTGTGGCTGAGGAAAATGATTTAGGGTATGGGAATAGCAACGAACTGAAAAAACAGGATTATAGTTGTTAGGGAAGAGTGATTCAATATTATTATTTGGTTTATTTCAATATTATTATTTGGTTTATTTTTCCCCTTAGCCATTCTTGTGATCATCAAAACAAATTTCTTAGTTTATAATACAGTTGAGGGAAAAATTACTGAAGTGACTTCTTTGCCATGACACGGCTGAAAAAACACCATTTGTCTTCTACAGTCACACGGTAACAACTACAGCCAGGTTTATTTACATTCTGCCCATGACTATAACAAAAAATTTCTGGTTTTATAAATGCAGAATGCCGAGCTGTTGTATCTTTGCAATCACGCAGACTAATCAGTCCATAATATTTTTGACTGGGAGCAATTAATTTAGTATTAAATGTAGAAATAACAGATGATGTCTAACAGACGAGAGAAGTTCTGCCATCCAAAGTATTTTTCCATAAAATTTTGTCTAATAAATTGTTTTAGCTTTTCTTAATATTCACTTGAATCTAGTATTCATGCTCTCTCAGATGTTTTATGAGCCATGTTTTGGTGGATTATCAGCAGCACTGCTACTCCAGGGGTCCTCAGTCTGATCCTGGACAGTGCTGAGGCCGTCTGTAGCGCACCCATGGTTTTCCTTCTCTCTCACGGCAGTTTTTCAGGGGGAATGGCTTCTGCACACCCCGCTACAGCATTACACTGAAGGCAGTGTGAAGATGGAAGAGCATTAAATTTCTCCGTGTACATCATGTACCCTGCAGAGCTGGCATTTGCTTAAATATCTCCCAGAAAGTCATCTTTAGAAGAAAGAAAAATTAAAAAAAAAAAAAAAAAAAGATTGCTAAATGAAAACTAGTTTAATACACTATTTTCATTAAAATAAATATTGTAGTTCACAGAATGCCGAATGACCTTTTTCCTGCCGAGGACCCGCTCCCACACACTCTGTAACATGCGCAGCCCTGTCGTGGAGTTCCACGGGGGTGTCGGCACACAAACATGGGGCGCAGGAGGCAGGGGAATGTTCTACATCCCGGGGCGTGTTCTGCCGTCAGACCGTCCCTGTTCCTCTGGGAAGCGGCTGAGTGCCCTGGCCACTTCAGGTCCTCGGTAGAAGGAAGAACAGAAGGGCCTTACCTCCGTCACCTCTGGCCAGGGCTACACGGAGCAGCTGCCGAGACACTGGAAAAAGCCTGAGGAACTGGCTTTCTACTTGGCTGAGCTGCAAGTGGTGAGTGACCCCCACTCCATGAGGGAGCTGCCCGTCAGGCACCGGCTTGCCCAGCACCGTGGTGCAGGGTTTACAGAGCAGTAAGGAGAGAAAGAAAGTGACTCTGCGGTGCGCAGCACGAAGGACAGGGGCAGTCTGGGGGTAAGAGCCACACTAGCCCATTCCTGAGGCTCTCTTGCCATTCCTCTGAGCGTGAAGCAGTTCCTGGCTCCGTCTGTGCCCACACACAGAGCCCCTCTGTGGCGAGTGCCCCGACCCCCTCAGGCGGGTCCCAGGGCACCCGCGGCACAAAGGGGGAGCAGAGCCAGCATGGGGAGCAGGCCCGGCACGGGGCACCGGGCATACTGGGCTGCAAACTCCACCAGCCTGCCCTGAGGCACGTTCGCTGGCAGAGCCAGGCAGCCCCGGGTGAGGGTGCCACCAGTTTCCAGATCGCCCGGACTGTGCAAAGGGCAGAGAAAAGGGAAGGTTTTGCGTGGGAATGTCAGATCTGAAGTGTCTCCCTTCTCTGACACGCTCTCAGGACGATCCCAGATGCACTAAAAGGTCAAGGTGAGGACATCTCACCTCAAGGACACAGCTACAAGTAACAAGACAGCACAAACCCACATTAATG
>NW_020799092.1:28060586-28105194 GCF_003259725.1 Athene cunicularia
GGGGGGGGAAATCACATTTAAAGCGTACAGGCATAAACTGCACAGATTCCCTCGGTGTTAGAAGTACCAAGGCGTTTGCTAGGATGTAAGATTGCGTTTCCTTGGGGCAATACTTACAGAGTGTTACTACTGCAAGTAACAGCCCCGTTTTAGGAGAAATGGGAAAGAAACAGCTTCCGTGTCCATCTGCTCACTTTTAAACCCTGCAGATGCAGAATTCTGCTTCACAGTTGTTTTGATTTGTTGAGGGGTTTTTAAGCCTGAATTTCCAAATGAATTATTTTCTGTTCATGTGCTACATCTAAAAACCAACAGACTCTTCTTAAAAAAAAAAAAAAAACAAACCTGGTCCTAATCTGCTTGTCATCTGTCTGAAAAAGTTAATGAATTAAATGGAAGGAATCACATGGGTAAGAATAATAATAAAAGAACCTGTCTTTGCATTTGTGAGTAGGAATGTTAGAAGAATCTAAGCAGGATCCTGTAGATGGGATGGTAAAAGTATTTCTTGTCTTTAGACTCCTGACTGAAGTCAGAGCGAATCTTTCCGTTGACACAAGCTGGCTCTGCATCAAGGCCATACCATACAGACATCATATAAAAGATGAAGTATCTTAAAATAATGAGCACTTAAGCCTTTCTGATAGATCCGTGAATTACCCTGCCTCACAGAGAAGCTAAAAAGAAACTGTCTTGTGACTTTTACTCCAGGTTTAGCTGTTGTGTTTGTGTGCCGGCAGCAGCAGAGGACTGGGCAACATCGCTTTAGAAATAATTTTCAGTGTTACATTGATAAAAAAAAAAAAATCATGTGCTGAACCGGAACCTCCCGACTGGCTGGCTGGAAGGGGCCGGAGCGCTGGCGGCGCAGGGGGAGGGCAGAGCAGACACCCCCACACCAGAGCAGCTTCTTGCACTTGACCCTCCCTGCGGGGGAACAGACCCCTATGATTTCAATCCTGGAATCTGTTCACCCTTTGTTTTTAATGGAAATGAAACCTCTGGCCTCCCGCCCCAAACCGTGCTATGATTCTGTACAAAAGGACGGGAAAATCAGATTGCAAGATTCAATTGCTTTGACAATTAAATCCTTCAGTTCAGTGAGGTGAGAGCAGGTCCTGGGAGTTTATCGATTCCCAGTTCTTTCTGTGTCTCCGGCCTTACTGTTATTCGGTTTATCTCAGATTGTTTATTTTCCGATTAAGACATCTTCTTAATTTGTAGGAAAGTTTTTAAATTTTTACTATAATTAGTACCCATCAGCAAAATTAATATTTTCTACCATCTTAATCGCTTGAGAAACAGAAAACATCAAAGTACGGAATTTCCCTCTGTGTACAAAACATACTACGTATTAATTTTGCTTGTGATTTTTCACAAGGCCCTTTTGATAGTGCTGTTGTCCCACTGTCTCTTAATTAAAGTAAAGCAGCCTTTTATTTTTGTACTTGTGAGAAACAGATGTTATTTAGAAGGAGCAGATGGATAACTCGCATATGGCATGATTAATAAATTGTTGCTTTAAACCGTAGCACTTAAAATAGCTCTAATTTTTGCGAACCAAAATTGTGATGGGTGAAACTACAGACCTAAAATACAAACAAATTCTTTCAAGTTAACTACAAGAAATGTTCCTGCCTCTCATATTGCTGCCAAGACAAAAATATCATGTTTTGTAGTATTTCCATTCTTACTGTGGATCAAATACAGCTCATCTGTGTGTAAAATGGGCCCTATTGGCGTTAGGGATAAAAAGGAACAGGATTTGTTACAGTGAATTTCCTCCTGACTTTCTCCAGCCTTCACTTCCCTTTTATTTATATTAGCAGAAAATAAAGAGTTTACCCCAATAGGAATAAATCCACTGAAAGTCAGGAGTAGCTCTGCTCAGAAGCCTGGATTAACCAGATCCCGTTATACTTCCAAGTTCCTGGACTGCAGAAAATCATAATGCATCACCACGGTCTGCCCACTGCTGCACCAAGCCAGGCACGCACGTGGAAGTCTTCACTGGAGGCAAAGGCTCTTCCAATCCTCCTGGAAATTTATTACAAATTTTTTTTTAAATCCTAGGTTTGCATAATCCTAAAGTTACACGGGAAGAGACTCACAAACAGCTCTGACCTTCCTCCTGTTACTTATTATTTGCTGTGGAACCTCATTTAATCTAAACGTGTTAAATCTGTCTAGTGAAAAACTCATTCCCTGGAGAGCAGCATCGGGCTCCCAGAGTGCTGGCAGGCAGCAACACAGAAATTAAAATTCAGATTCCTTATCTGAAAATTCTGATTTTATTTTTTTTTTAAAGTATAAAATGAAAGAGTCATGCAAAAGTTTTAAATGGAAGTGAAAGTTCAAAGCGGAGACTTGAAGTGTTTTAGATCCAGAAAGGCTTGGGACGTGTTTTTAAAATGTCAAACTATATTTCTGGCTTGCATCTATAATGTGTCTTCTCAGCCTTTGTTCTTCTCACAGCACTTCGGCTTTGATCAGTGTTCTCATAAAATCCAGTTGCTGGCGGTGGCTCTGGCTGTCCGTCGGGGGGCCTGGGGGAGCGTGGTCAGTTCAGGTGCACGTAGGTCGGGGTTGCACACCAATTACTCCGGTGTGATTTTTCTCCAGGACGTTCTTCCTAATGACATTTGTTGCTGGTGCCCCTTCTGCTTGCTCTTGTTTTTACAGGCTCCGGTACACAACCTCGCCCATGAGCTCAGAGGTCCGTGAGCCCCCTGGGCTCATACCTCAGGATCTCCTTCCTCCCCTTTCTTCCCTCCTCTGCTCTCTCCTCCTCCTCCCCACTCACACATTCCCAACCCAAACCGCATTTACACCTGGCAGTCGTTTTCCTCTTAACAATTCTGTCTCTCCAGCAGAGCTTTAGCACTTCTTCCTCATTTTGATCTGCAAATTCTTGACCCCTTACACCTTTTCCCCCATTTTTCCCCCCTCTTCTTTTAACATCGTCAGTCACCCGTCATAGCTTTACAGCTCCATGCACCCTGTCAGCAGTAGATCATTTTCCTGCCCTTTACAGAATCATCTCGGTCGGAAAAGCCCTTGAAGATCGCCCAGTCCAACCATGAACCCAACCTGTATGTACACATTAGAACTACTCCAACATAAAATGTAAACCTAGTGCCTATCTTCCTCGTTGTGTGGAGTGTGTTGTATAATATGAACTTGTCAGTGTTCTTCCTTCTTAAATTTATAATCAGCAGACTAAGGGATCTGCAGCAGCTGATCTCGAAAGCCTAAACATACTTCTGTTGTGGCTTCTGTATCCAGCAATAATGAGTTATTCAGTTCAGAGCAAATCCAAGCACGTTAAACACCTGTTAGGAGAAGTGGTTTAAAATGCATGGCAGCAGTGAATGTTTCCAATAGCAGGGACTATTGAGAATTTTCAGAGTAAGACCTACGACCCGTCAGCCACGTACACATCAGTGGCCTCACTCGGAGCGTTGGCGCCAGTTGTACACCTAATTTCTGTGCTGATACCAACACACAGATGAGAGGGAGAAATAAAAATGTTTGTAAGACAGAGGGGCTTAGATTTTAAAAACCTCCCGTCGTGCATAATTAGATGTATTTACACTGAAATAATAAATATTTTTTAAGGACATAAAAACAAAAAAAGCAAATTTTTTGTTTGATCCGTCTATATATTATATTGAATTAATGAAACAAACCATTACTGATATGTGAGTAACTTTTTTGTTCTCCCTTTTTTTTCTTTCCTAGCAACTACAGTGCACTGTTAGGAGTGTGGATCTATGGCTTTTTTGTGGTGATCTTGCTGGTACTGGACCTTTTGTATTACTCTTCAATGAACTATGACATTTGCAAATTCTACCTGGCGCGGTGGGGAATCCAGGGAAAGTGGATGACACAGGGACAGAGCCAGTGGATTAACCCTGCTCAGGATCCAAGCCAAGTACAGACACAGCCTCAGCCAGAGACGCAGCCTCAAACTCAGCTACAGCCTCAAACATCACAGACAGTACATACTTTAAAAGGAGATGCTTTAAGCCCACCCCTGATGTCTTTTCAGAGTACATCTGCCTGGTAAGTAAGTGAAGCCATACTCTGATCTATTTTTTGTCTCTGTTGTTTCGTAGTGTGAACAATAACCTGTATTTGGAATTCCGGCTGAACAGCCCCATTTTTCTTTATATCATGAACTGTCTTAAAGAATTACTATTAGAAGTGCTTTCTTACTCTGGAATATATTAAGACATCTTTTCATACTGTTCACAGAGAAATAGAGGCTGCCATTTTTCAGTGCTAAATAGTTTCACTACTCTGTGGTGCAAATAAACTACAATTCTTTTGTTCTACACCGACCGTTATAAAATGAATTTTAATCAGGTGCCAAAGACTAATTGCTATGTGTATCTATCTATCTGTTGGTCTGGTTTTAAAAGATGGTATAAATAGCGACACTCAGATAGCTTCAGTGCGAGATGTCACAAATCCACACTGTTTGTGGCATGAGACACAGGAACAACATAAAAACCAGGTTAGGATTTTTTTATATGCATAGCCAGAAAAGCATAGCCTGATCTCATTTGACGGAGTGACACAACTAGGCTACTGTAAAGTTAAATGCTACGAAACCAAAACAAAACCACCCCAAAACCCCAGACCAAACGAGAGACAGATACTTGAGGAGGAGGCAGAACTTGCAGTATAAATAGCATAAACTAAATACTGATAGCCAGGGAACAAAATGACATTGAATGATTTTGGACTGGTTTTGCCAAAGAAAACAGAAGCAGAGGAAGGGAGCTGAATAAAACGATGCTCTGAATAAGGTGTCAAGAAAGGCAGGGACTTTTTTCTTGGCAAGACAGCATGAAGATTTGGAAGGGGACAGAGAGGGTACAGAGACGCCAGTTTATTTTAGAAATCTTCCAGAAGGTTGAGCGCTGAGTTTTGGCAATTAAAGTGATGTAAGAATGAGCAGGGTGACAGAGGTGGCAGCAGCTCCCGAAGCTGCAGAGCATGTAAAGCCACAAGGTTGATCTTGGTCTGAAGCCTTTGGGTAGCGCTCAGATGGGACGGGGATGGCAGTGGTCCTCCAATTTCCTAACTTGCCCCTTCATTTGAAGTGTCAGTCTAGAGCAAATAGGGTTGAAGATTTTTTGTAGTGGAAAAGGTAGGGATAGTTTGACCCAAGGAGAAGGAGCAGTGACAAAGGAGGTCATTTGGCATAGTAGGCAGTACTGGACGTATCCAGTGCAGGTCAGACTTAAGGCCCATTCTAGCAGGCTTTGTCCAAACAGAGCAGTCTAACGGTGCTCCTTAAGACACAGACTTTCTTGTGCTTGGTTGTAAGCACTCTTCGTGTCTCCTTCCTCTTCTCTCCTTTTTCCTGCTGCGAATTCCTTCAGCTTTTTTGCGCGTTGATTTCCCAGTCTTCAGTCAGAATTGCCCTATGGGTTAAGACCAACATTTGTACTCTAGCTTAATACGTGTGTGTGTGTGTGTGCGTGTAAACACCTAACGACTGCATGAAGAGATAGATAGATACATACATATAAAATATTAGCCTGGTTGCATCATTTGGCAATTCTGCCATACCATTACAGAGTAGAGGAACCTGTTCAATAATTTGTGAGTGATTCTTGGTCCCTTCCCGTTACTGACCTTGTTGTTCTGTTTCTTTGGGTTTTTTGAAGCGTTAAGCGGGGAATGTGTGTTAGGATCAGGTGAGCATATCCCATATGCTCCTTTTCCTGTGTTTGCAGGAGATGAGCATTGATAAGTCACCCCAGTAGCCCTCACCCCTTCCCCAGCAAACTCTCTGTCTGTGCTCCCCTCTGTTCCCATCAAATTGTTTCTTTATTTTCCTACTACTTCCACTGCTCAGTGGAAGAAACAAGTGGGTGTTTCCCAGCAAAACCCTGTTTATCCTTTGTATTTCCACGTGTAAAACACTACAAGAGATGCCACATTTTCAAGCTTATAACCTGCAACTTTTGAAACTCACAACCCCTTAACTAAGTGAATAGGTGACTCAGTCTGGGTTGGGTACATAAAAAACACCAGGAGAGAGGTAACAGGCCCTGGTGCTCACAGGCAAGGTGTTCAGCATGTGAAAGAGGGTTTGAGTAAACGGCTCCCTCAGAAGATGACAGACCTGTGTACTACAGCAACTGCTAAGACAGTAAGAGGAGGTTGACTTATTTCTCCATTAGATAATCTGCAGGTTATATACATGAAAATATGGTAATTCTGCCATAGAGAAGTTAAGCTTAGTTTCAGAGTCCAGTTCTGCTAGAGTCTGTACTCGATGAATGACCTCAGTGCTGTCTTCTCAAAATGTAATTGTACTATCAGTAGAAGAGCAAGAGTTACTGGATTTATCATTTCCATCACTGGTTTTAAAATCGTCTAATCTATTCATATCTTTTTTTGTATTTTACACCTGAATATCCATTGTTGTGCATGATGACACCAACCTCTTAGAGGCTTTGGTGACAGCAGATTTCTACTCTATAAAATCAACTTTGCAGTTTGTGTCGGCATTTGTGACGTGTCCTACCTTTATCCTGGTTTTTCCCTCCATAGAGAAAATTAACGTTTTTCTTTAGAACCTCACAAACACACTTACGTGCGTTTATATATCGGTGGTATCACACCGTAAGAACAGTCCCTGTTTACAGATGAGCTTTTGGAAAATGCAAAATAGATGGTTTTTTAATCCTGTGAGATACGCATTTATCTCAGGGCATAAAAACTTAAATACCGTTAAAAGCATTTTCCAAAACAGTTTGCGAGTTTTCAGGATGACAGGTGGTGAAGCTGTTAGCTTCCTGTGCTACATTTATCCTAATACAGTTAAAAAACATGCCCGTTCTAGAAGATGCTACATGGTGATAGTAGGAAAGTGATTTTGCACGTTGAGAATCTCGGCAATACTGAAGACTTTAGGTATCCTTGTTGCAGAGAGCAGACAGTGTAAGAAACTGTCCTGGGAAAGATGACGGGATTAACCTGTAATTAGTAAAGCAGTTTGGGGTGTTCCTGGATGAAAAAAAAAAAAAATACAAGTGCTTTTTGTTTTATCATTTCTTGTTCTTGTTTAAATGCTGTAAAATGGCAATGAAAGCAATGACCGAAACAGATCTGTCAGAGAGAAACATCCGGCAGATCGTAGTCTAGAGTGGGTACAACCATCCCCTACAACGTTTTGTGGTAGCAGATCACTTGGTTATTTGCCGGGGACAGAGCGGACCGGGTACCGCCACGGCAGCGTTAGCCCTGCTCTGCCGGGGGCCGGCAGCCTCGTGCAAGGACGGGCACCACGATCACGAATCTCAGGAACTTCAAGCCCGATTTAGCAAAGTGTTGCTTCATCACCTAGTGTCCGGATTTCGCGGCCCAACTAATGTTGATTTCTTCTTTAGTATGGAAACCCTCTGAGGGCTGCCCAAAGGCCGCGCGGTCGGCAGGTCCCGGTGGTGGATGGACCTTCTGCAACCCAAACACCGCCCCGGCTGCGAGGGAACGAGGGCGAACGGCGGCGCTCGGCCTCGCCGCGGCTCCTCCAGGGCACGAGCCCGTGTGAGAAGCCGCCTCTGGTGAGCCCTGAGCCGGCTTTGCACAACTGGAGGTCACACGGCAACAAGCAGCAGGCAAACCCTCGCTACTGCTCAGCAAAGCACACGCCAGGGAGGCAATAAAATGAAGTATTGCAAGTTGTGGAACCAAAATCCTGACTCCTGCAAAAACGTGTTCTCACAACCGTGGGAATATTGTTAATTATTAACGACTAAACAAGGTCGGACTGAGCAAGGAAGAGCGCACACGAGGCAGCGTGGGCCAGGGCAGCCCAGCAGTTCCTCCACATTCTCCGTGTCTGTGCTGTGTTCCAGATGTGAGAGGGGAAGGGATGAACACGGTCTCTCTGCCTTGCTCTGGCGACGTTAAACTCCTCCCCGCCTCCAGCAGGTATGAAAATCAACAGGCAGTTCTGTCCTGAAGCCTCACTCCTGCCTCCCCGTTCCCTGCCTCCCTGTACAACAGCACACAGAGCCAACCTCTGCTCTGTGATCAGGTGTGTCATGCTACATGCCCCAAGCTTTGGAAAAACTGCTGCTTGTCCAGAATCGGGAAAAGTATCAGCCCAGCAGGGTAAGCCTGTGCCTCTTTCCTTTATGTGTTTGGAATGGGTTAGACATTTTACATCCCTTTATTAGATGTTGCAGTCTGCTTTTGCTGGGATCTCCTCCGAGTCACATTGTCCGTCAGACAACAAACAGAATAGTTTTTAGCCTGCTGCTGTTCACCGGCTACTTGACACCTGTTCAGACGACTACCAAAGCACTTATAAACAGAGAAAAAGCCTATAAAAATACTGGCAGAGTTTAGAATCCAGCAGGTAGCTGAGCATGTCCACAGCAACTCTGTAAAAAAAAACCGCAGGAAATAAATACTTTGCTGATGGCTAGAAAGGCTACAGGAAAGGATTCCCTTCGATACCAAATTCTGGAAACAGGGAACAGACTGTCACTGGAGCACAACACCCGCATTCAGCAGTCGTCTGCTTCAGTAATTCCCAAGAGCTGCACGTGCAGCCTCGCCCGTGTCATCTGGTTTGGGACGTTGGCGTTGAAGCAGGCCGGCTGCGCAGTGCGACCGTGGCCCTCGTCCACCAAAACCAGCAGGCACTGGGCTAGTGGGAGGGGTTTGTGCAGAGGCTGCTCTTGATAGCAGATATTTACAGCAACAAAGTGAACAAAATCCACCCCCTTCCTTTTGAAGTGTTTTGAAAATAAGAAATATCTCAAATCTGCATTTGCAAAAATCACCGAACAGGAATGCAATGATGCTGTGACGCAAAATTTTGCATCACAGGACAAAGCATATTTACAGCCCCTGCCTGGGCTTTTATATTACACTCAGGCTAAATATGGCAAGCCAGAGCACCAATAGTTTGTTAACAAAGATGGAAAGAAATAAAATTGAATATTCATGTAAGTGCTTTTGTGAAAGAACCGTCTGGGAATTAACATCACCTGGAGATTCTGGTAACAGACCTCGGGTGTGTTGGACAACACCTACCCTCAGATGTGTGCCTCTGTTCCCTTCAGAATCAAAATAGATTGGGTTAGAATAACAGATATTGTTGAATATATTTTCTTCTAAATATTCTTGTCTGTTTGCTAGGAACTGTGGAACTGTAAAAATAGAAGTAGCTTAAAAACCAAAAGCACGGCCAAGGAAATCACTTCTCCTAGCAAAGGCAGATGCCTGAGCTGGTTCTGCATTGCCTGCCCCCTCTCCTGGCTGATGGCAGGGCAGGAGACCCACAGCACAAGTGGCTTGGAACCAGACACCTCAAAACCTGCAGTGCTCCAAGTCTCATATACTTGCAAAAAATCATGCAAATAAATGGGACGATTTATTTTTCATTTTTATCATTTGTATTTAAATAATTCGAGCTACGTAAGTTACCGCGTGCTTGCTTTCTTCGTTGTATTTAGAAATTCACCATTAGCACATGAAGTGAAGCCAACATTCAAGGTTTCTGCCCGCCTCAATCTGCGTATAGGCAAGATTTGTGTGTATTGACAGATCCTGCATCTTCTCTTGGTACATAGGCAATCCAGAGTGTGCATTTCGTGCCTCACTCTCCTGTTCCTTTTGTTCTGTAAATTATAGACCCCATACTGCAACACTTACTTCTCTGCATCCTTGTAGACTCGCCAGGTATGGGCTGACTGATACTCCCCGTTTAAGCCATTTCTCGACCTTTCCATCAAACTGGGACTGTCACAGTCATCAGCTTCAAGAAAGGCTTTTAAATGGACTGTACAGTTGAAGTGATTTGACTGTGGTAATGAATTATCAGAAAACAGCAATTAGAACAAAAGTGAGCAGTTAAGACCATTGCTAGATGAACCCTGCACACTGAGGAATGAAAACTAATCAAAATACTGGAAACCAGTTCCAAGCATCGTTGGTATTTAAATTTTCTCCTATATTCTGAGCAGAATTTTTTGCAGCCAGATCGTTACCTCATCCACATTATACCACTAACAGCACTGCAGCAGCAGATACCAGCATAAAATGCTGCTCCAGTGAAGCCCACAGTTGCACTGTGTGATGTCACGACACTGTAACATCACACAGAGGAAGGGCTGTGACTTCCCAAGTTTTATCCTCTACATATTCATATATTCATGTAAGTGAATATCAGCCCAGTTGTCTCTGACACGTGTTTAAGAGTGCCTGGATCTACAGTAGCTCCCACACCTTGTATTGAATGACCAGTCTCAGCTGTATTAAGTTTGAACTGGCAGGGACCAAAACTTTTATGGCATTGATAAAATTCAACCACTTGCTTTTGGTTTTTCTAGAGGCTAAATAAGGCCAATAGACAAGTGAACAACAGGGAGAATCAACAGCATTGGCCAGAGATATTGCAAGTGGTAAAAGAAATAAAAGGGGAGGTGTTAAGGGGCTGGAGTTAATTATCCAAAATGGCAAGCTTTCCTGTGTTTCTGCAAAGTTTCAAGTTTCTGAGTAGCACATTTATAACCCAGAGTTCTGAACTGAAAGGAAGCACTTTAAAAAAAAAAAAAAAAAGAAAAAAGAAAATGATGGACAGAATACTGTAGGCTCTGCCCTGGAGAACTACTAAAAACACCTGGTGCTTTAACAGAAGTGAGAATGAAGAAGAAAAAAAATCAGGTCTGTGAAGTAAAATCCCATTGCTTGGGGTGTCTTGGAAAAAATCAACTCCCAGCGTTTATTCTGGATGTCAGGAAACAGTTAACTCCCTCACTCAAGGAGGAACAAGCAGGTGGTAGAGCTGAAGATCACGTACAGACCAATTTATTCTTCTCAGAGTTATTATTAAACAAAAAGCCATATGCAGTAAATATTCCTTTTATGGGGTCGCAGAAAATCTTTTAGCATATGCTAAAATTTCGGCATGAAATAATGGCAGACACTGCTGAAATCCTCAAAAAGCTGATGTGATCGTGCTGCACGCATGGCCATAAATGGTGACGGTGCCGGGCGGTTATTTGCAGTGAGAGCTGAGGTCAAGGAGCTGCCACATCGTTGCTTTTGTTTTCACTGTTCCCTGATTAGATCACGATGAAGACAACGGCAGCAAGCAATTAGGCATTTCATCAGAAAAGTGATAAAAGGTGTTTGTGTGACCTTGGTTTCATAATGATGTTTCGCCGCAGAGTTCACGAGAAGGCCAGCGGTTAGACACAGTCAGTTTGTTCAGCGTTAGGAAGGTATCAGACACGTGGCTGTCTAAGTATCGAAAGCAAAACAGATCAAAAAGCGTTGAAATCCGAGAAACATTAGAGTAGTTTTACTGTTCATTAAGTCATGAGAGGATGCTGATGTCAATCAGCAAACAATTTTCAAGAACTTAAAAGGTTTTGGGGGGAAGTTACAGGATCAACACTGACATAAATACATCTATGCAGATATCGACAACCATAATGGTCGAGAAAATCTGTTCACTGCAGACAAAACACGCCCCTGGAAAGCTTTAAAAAAGTATAAAAACTATAAAAAAACTATTAAAAACTATTAAAGTTTTCTTGGAAATGGGAAATGCTAGAAAGATAAAACCAGTTTAAGACATTAAATGGCAGGAATATGACAAACGTAGCTGGGACACAATTAGAAGTGCTGCTAGTGTTGGTCCAGTGTCAGATAATAGCGCGATCCCGAAGCAGAGCGAGATGTTACTTTAATGCCAGAGAAAGCAGTTTAATCAGCACAACACTATGTAGCGTCTGTAAAACAGCATCAGAGGAATGGGAGGACTTTGTAGAGTCGGGCCGAGGGTTGGACTCGATGATCCCAAGGTGCTCTTCCAGCCTGAGTGATGCTGTGCACAAATGGTGCAAACGGGGCACCCAGCACAGAATACAGGAGGGTAAAAGTAACTCTGCAAAGTGGTGACGTGGGAAATAAGGCACCTCACTGTACTTCCCAGGCGGGACATCTGTTTCCCGGTGGTTTGTATGTGTTGGTAACCTTTACTTGGGCTCCAGAGAAGCTCAAAGATGGAATATTGTGGAGACTTCACATTTACAGGGTTAAAAGCAGCAAGTTGGAGCGCAGAGCAATGACTGCGGGGCTCAAATCTGCAAGGGGACAGGCTCCAGCTCCAGTTCTTCTTTCTGAAGGACTGGTGCTCTAGGACACAGTTGAGTAGTTTATGCGCAAAGGAACCTTTGTAGTTAGAGGAATTGTGTCCATTACCCAGCTGATGGTATCTCTGGGCTGAATTCTGTGTTAGAGCAACTCCGTGCAGTCCTTAAAGCGATGCTGCTCTGGGAGCTGAGGCACGCTGCACAGGCTGCTGCTTTCTGCTCAGAGTCATTACTAGCGTGTAGCAGCGTGTGGAAAAGTAATTGCCATGAGCTTCATCAGATATTACATTAAATTAATTAAACAGTCATTAACTATATTCTACGTTGATTAGAGATACAGATTTTAATCAGTCATGCAGACAAGGGAGGCAAGTTATTTTCTATTGCATTCCCAACTTGTCGTCTCGGAAAGGTGATGAGTCACGGGGAGCTGCAGAACCCAGCAGCTTTTATCATTCTTATGCTAACAGCTCGTCCCCAGCAGTTTCACATAAAAAGTTTTAGAGAAATTGGTTGGAAACCAGCCAGAGCTCACCCTTTTCAATCCCCAAAAACGTCCCAAACTTCTCTTACGCTGCTGAAGTTAACAACCGAAATAATCAACTGGAAAATGCCTGCCTAATTTGCATGTTAAGACCTTTTAAAGAAAATTGCATGAGGGGCTGGGAGTTGACTGGGTTTTTTTTACTATTCACTGAAGCCTCTCGGCCACAAAAAATGGCTTCCCAATTAAAAAGAGCCCCACTGCTTGCCCGAGCAATTAAAAGAAGACAAAAATGTGGATGTGTTAAAAATCGAACTTTGTTGTGATGCTACTGAAAAGCAAACTTGGTTTGGCATTTGCCAACTCATGCTCGTGTTGATTCTTCCTGTCTTTTCCCTGGGAATACATAAAACAAATCACCTCCTATAACCTCCTGGCAGGTCTCCCCTCAGCCTCCTCTTCTCCAGACTGAACCCCCCCAGTTCCCCCAGCCGCTCCCCAGCAGACCTGTGCTCCAGACCCTGCCCCAGCTCCGTTGCCCTTCTCTGGCCACGCTCGAGTCACTCAATGGCCTTTTTGGGGTGAGGGGCCCAAAACTGAACCCCCTCAGTGAGGGGCGGCCTCCCCAGTGCCCAGCCCAGGGCTCAGATCCCTTCCCTGTCCCTGCTGGCCACGCCAGTGCTGACACCAGCCAGGATGCCGTTGCCCTCCTTGGCCCCCTGGGCACACTCTGGCTCCTGCTCAGCCCCAGGTCCTTTCCCACCAGGCACCTTTCCAGCCGCTCTCCCCCAGCCCGTGGCGGTGCAGGGGGTTGCCGTGACCCAGACATCACATTTTCCTGGCGCAGCATCCTCGCTGGACTAACAGAAAGCAGTCAGAAAACGCAGGCCAACAGCTGCACATCAAAACCCACACAATGCTTTTCCCAATTGTTTCATCCTCTACCATTAGGGAACCTAGGGGACAAACATGTGGCCTTCTTCCTTCCCCCCTCTTCCAATAAACGCCTGATTATGCAGCTGCTGCATAATAGCTGCTGATAGCAGCGGGAGCGCGCCGGGACTGCATAATCACACCAAAGAATGGAAATCTCTGGGCAAAGTCTCATCTCGGCACCACCTGCCAGGGCCTCGTGTCGCACATTCTGCGGGCACGGAAAGCCAGCGGCGGCGGCGGCAGAGCTGAAGGGCTGAGGATGATTTTTGTGTGTGAGTAACCAGCTCCCAGTTTTTGGTTTGGAAATGCTGTAAGATCATAGTGGATGCAAGAACATTGACACAGCACAGCAGGGCTCTCTGTTACAGCGTGTGCGTGCCGTAGGTGCTGTTGAATTATTCATTCCGAATTACTACGGTCTGATATCAAGGTGCACACCTGAAAAGTGCAGTCATCACTGGACAGCTGCGGGAAGCCTGAGCGTCGAGAAAAAAATGAGCCTACAATAGATCCACAGTACGGAACACGCGTGCACATGCAAACGAATGGAGTAAATAATGAAGAACAATGTAGAACAAACAGAATAACCCACCAGCTGGCAGTCATAATTGTTCAAAACAAAAATCTCCGTGCTTCATAAATTACCATTCAAACCAAGCCGTACCAAGGGGGATGCCTCAGCCTGGTGATGCCACGCAAGCCCTGCCCGCCTTTCTCCGCTCAGCAGGGGTGTTCCCCGCCACGGGTCCGTGCACAGAGGCCCCGTTGCAGCCAAAGGAGGTTTTACACCCCAGCAGACCAATACCTTGATGCAGCTGGGAGACAACCAGAAAAGAACAAACCAGTCACAGTTCCGCCACTGGCCTCAAAGCATATTGCGTTGTAAAGCCAGCAATCCAGCTCAGACAACCGCCAGAGAGAAACCATTTCTTGCCTCTTGCACTCTGCTAAAACTGCCCTTGGCCTCTTCTCTCAACACCCCTCAGCTTCTCCCCCCGGGTTTTTACATGGGAAAGGCAGGGAGGAAAAAGGGAAGAGGCATTTCTGCCTAAAACCGCCTTTCTAACATCTCTTCCAGCATGTAGTCCTGTTTCCAGTGATGGTGTTGTGGGTGTCACCCTTCTGCTCTTAACTACAGATAAACAAAAATTATTTAGTGCTTGGATGGTTATGTGCAAAGAAACATCTACAGCGGGAAGCCAAATAGTGACCAGATTAAACTGCAACAGCTTTACTCCTGGTTTGTTTGGTTTTTTTTTTTTAATTCTTGATAATTTTGAAAAGGTGTTGCGTGCTCTTTTTTGAAGTATCTTCAGAAAATCGTTTTAAAAGAAATATTTTTGAGATTTCATACCGCTAGAAAAGCCACACAAATTCAGTTGAAGGAAAAAAAAAAGAAAAACATACACAGAAAGAACAGTTACGGGAAACACGACTGTTTCATCCTACATTGAAACCTAGCTCTCAACACAGTAATTACCACATATTTTTTCCTGAGCTCTGACTCAGACGACTAGCCCTCTTAATATTGAAAAGTGAAAGTAATAAGGCTCTTTGGTAAAGGAAATAACTAGTTTGAGAAATACAGCTTTTCCCACATGCCATTAATACGCATTTTATTTCCAGAAATGACAGAATTTCCCGTATTGTGCGGAGGCAAATAACAAAGCTGGTTTAACTGGGAGTAAATATACAACTCAGGGCTAAACCACAGATTTGGGGATCAAAATTCAAGTGCTGAAGCAGATTCCTCCCTCCTAACTAGATGGTTCTGCTGCTGGAGCAGGTCAGGCTGTGGCGCGGCCAAGGGACGCAGCACACGCTTCTGGTTTCAGCTCGCCTGGAGGAGGCAGCAGATTTTATAGAGGGGTTTTAGTGCACGGGAGAGAAGTATGGGAACGAAGGGGAGGAAGAAAGGGGAGTCGCTTGGGAAGTCAGATGAAATGCAGAGGCTGGGGGGGATGAGGAGCAGCCCCAGTGTGCGGAGGGGCTCCCTTGCTGCCGGGCAGCTGTTCGGTACAGGCGTGGGAACAGGGCACCTTCCTCCTCGGGCCACTCTCCCACCCCCTGCCCCTGCAGCACCCGTCCTGCATGAACACCCTGGAGTAGTTCAGTGTTGTTAGGAACTGCGGGCGATCCAGCCGGGACCCGGTTCAAGCAGTGTATTAATCCGATCTGCTTTGGAAACCAACTTCCCAGCTTCCTTTCCAGTGGAATCTAGAAAAAGTGATTCTGCTTCTAATGTAAGTCCCCTAAAGTCTCCGCGGCTTTTGGTTTTATTGACTTCCACGGGCCTTGAAAGAAGTCGGCACCTTGAATCTCTGCAGAACACTCAACTCCAGTGTTCGGCTAACCCCTTCCCCGCTTTCAGCATGTTTCAGCGGTTCAGTTTCCATGACGGTGTGTGTTCTTGTCCTCTGCCGGACTTCAGGACGTGCTAGGCAGCCATTTCAATAGATGGAATTTTGCTGATGCCAAGGTGGCAAAGAGCACTAGGGCAAGCCGAGATAATAAAAGGAGCAGGATAGTCACCTGATGTGTGTTGGCCTACTTTTGTTCAGCTCAGTAGTTCATCCTTGAATTTTACAAAGAAACTAAGCTACAGCTATATATATAACATGTGGGAGGTTATATACAAAAACTGAGAGCCAAATAAATTGCTGATACACATCTACACACGTATGGATGCATAAACACGTGCATGTGCACTGACCCCTCCGTGCACACCCACAGAGCTCCTTACACAGGGCCACGTTTCTCCTTCACTTACTCTTCTGGCTCAGTTAACATCGAGGCACAAACCACATATATCTTGGTGTGATAAAGCTGCGTTTCACCTCAGCTGTAAGTTGCGAAGTGTTACAACACTTAGAGTTGACCATCCGTACAGGTAAAGATGCTCTACACTGAGCATAGCTTGCCTAAACATCCTTTTAAATTATGTCCTTCATCTATCAATAAATTATTGGTCACTGTATGGCAAAGGAATTACAAAAAATGTAAAAATTACTGGACTCCATAAAAGAATACGCTCCATAACTGCTCTTCTCTCTGAATCAGTCACTGCTGTTACACCAAAATCTTGGTGGTTTTGCTTTTAAAACATCCCTGGCAAAGTTTTGGGGTGCATTTAGAGTGGCATAACCAGGGAACGGCATCGTCCTAGCAAGCTGCATCATAAATCACAGGGCGAGTTTCACTGCTCACTTTTTAAACCAGGCTTTCAATTTGTAGCGGCTGTTAAATTCAAATTGTCAGCCAGCATGAAAGGAAGCCTTTTTCTCGTATCATGTACCCAATTTTAATAGAAGGGCACAGTCTTGTAAAGCCTCTTGTACTTTTCATTGTGGTCTCTTGGATCTGAGATGTATGGGTTGACACTGCTGGATAAGAGCTCAGCAAACGGGGAGAATACTTGAGTATGTTGGTAGGTGAAAGCCCCTTTGTGGGAAGAGATTTTGAAAGCCAGTAACATCAGCTTTGGGGAAACTGGGATGAGCTGAAATAGGAGACATTCAGATAATTCAGTCCTTACTGCTGATGTAGAAATATTCAAAGGATCACAGATTTATTTTTTTTTTCAAAGCTTTTACAGCAGTACCAAGAGATTTCACAAAAAAAATTTTGAGTATCGAGCCTTGCTCCAAAGAGTGCCCATCTGTGGCCCTGTCCACAGCAGCATCTCGGGGGGGGGCTAGTCAGGAGCTGCAGGGATGCACCTCTCCTGCCACTCAGCCAATGGAAGTTTGTGAGAGGGGAAAAAATACCTTGGGGACTGTATATGCACATGTAGGGTAAGAAGCTGCTTTCTTTCCAGAAACGAGTACGAGTCTGAACGTGCAGGTAACAGCAACCCATCCTGGCATTACCTGTTCTTATCATTCACTCTGGGGGGGCAGTGGGACTGCTCATTCCCTAACTTCTAGGCACCTGCAGCAATTACCCATCAGTTTTTTCGAAGCCGGTAAGGACAGAGGGGAGTCCCTGCAGCATCACTCACCCAATGTGAGGCCTGTCCCATGAGGAGGAGAGTAGCTCTGCAGAGGTGCTTGTTGCCTTCAGTTGGCAATAAAGGAGCCTGAGGTGGCTCTGGAAATGAAGACATCTGACTCATGTCTACAGTTAGGAGAGATGAAACCCGCTTATAGTATCTGTGCCATTAAGTTCCACATAATCTCCTTCACAAAGCAACGTGCCTGCCCCAGACCTTAAGGAAGCAGCAAAAAAAAAAAATACTATCTTGCCTCTAGCAATAGTTCCTCTTGGCTTCTTCATGTCTAAAAAATCTCAAGGTCATTTACCTCTATGACAGGAATGTAATTAAAGCTATGTGGTCATTCCCGTTAGCTGGAAAAATGTGAAAATGAGCAGAGGCTCAAGTGGAACAAGAAGTCTTGAGTTCATTACACGATATCCCTGTTCAGTTTGACATCGTGATTTGTTGAGGTCTTGGAGAAAATTGAAGACAGTTGAAACTATATACATAACAAAGCCGGGGGTGGGATGGGTGTTTGTGAACCATGAAAACTTAATTTCCCTTCAGATGTATCATTTATTTAATGGTTGCTACACATTAGCCTACCGGAAAGTTTGGCAATAATCAACCACAAGAGTTTCAGCCTCAAGTGACAGACCTGATTCAGGGACCCTGGTGGTGACTCGAGGGTTTCACAGATGTTTGGCAATTTAGTGAGTCCAGCTCACTTTCAGTTTTATTTGTAATTGGCCATCCACGCTTTTAAGATGCTTTGGAAGGCCCAGAGTGTTTTGAGGTGTTTTTTTTTTTTTTTTAATAATCTTAAAAAGGAGGAAGAAAACATTTCAGGTCATTAAAAATCAGACTGCAGTGCTTCAGTGAGGGAAGGCACATGCAGCTTTGCAGTGATCATCTTTCAATTTATGTCCTTGAACCTTCATCTCTTCCTCTGTTCAACAGTCATAAATCAGAACTTTGAATGCTTCATATTTCCATTTTAAAAAAAAACCCTCAGAAATTCTCCTGGATGTTTTTACTTTCCAGAACTGTGTTCAGGAGTATGAGCCATTTCAGGAACTATCAAATGAAAAACATTGCTACTAATTGAAAAATACTTGACTTTCAGAATCATAGGATTACTTCAGAAACCATTATTCACAGTAAGTAATACCTATTTATGTTAGCAACCCTATTGGTTTCACATCACCGCTTTTTGTAAGTGAGAATTGTAAAATATGGCCTTCAGTGAAAAATAGAGAAAATTGTATCCTGTGTGGTTTCGTTCCTCTCCCACCCGACCCAGCTGATGGGACAAAAGCCGGATTTCATTTGTACATTTATAGATATTCCAGAACGTCTGCAGGAAACCCGTTTTCTCTCTCAGCCTGGGCCTGCTGGCCAGGCAGCCGTATTAATAACAGAAGTTAAGCCAGCTGCTGTTTTAACACCCGCAGTTGTGGAGGAGGTGGGGAAGGCAAGTCCTCGCCTGCAGCCGCTCTCCAGGCTCACTCCACGCGCCAAGTCTCCTCCTGCACCCGTCTGTGAGACAGACCTGGGATCTGAGCAGATCCCAAGCTTCGCTTAGCAAAAAAGCAGCCGATCTCGGGTAACGAGACCATACGCCGTGCTAAAAGCAGCGCTGGTGCGGGGCCTCTCCCCGTTGCAGGGCAGAGCTGGGAGGCAGCTGCTCACCAGTCCCAGTTTGTTCCCCGGCTCTGTGGGTACCGGCTCAGGGCGCTGCCCCAGACGCGAGTCTGGACCTGTGGGCCCGCCCGTGTGAAGCTGCTGTAGCTAAAGGGTTCCTCTGAAAACCATCTCTGAGCTCTGTTAGGAACCAGAAGTCATGGAACCAGATTAAAATATGATTTAAAGAGGCAAACACAGACCCTGCACTGGTGAGAGTAACCTTATCCTGCGTGTGACTACACACTGGTGGGGGGCTTGGTGGGTCTTGGCGTTGGGTTCAGATTTAGCTAGGGACTGAGCAGCAGTGGGGTGTAAATCCTTCCAACTGCTGTATGTCCCTCTGGTACGGGGAGCAGCCCTGCACCTCCCTGACCCACCAGCCTTTCCTCTGCGGGACAGCAGCACAACTGAAGGCTTGGCCAGCAGGTACCTGCCACCTACCCACAGCAACTGTCCTGTAGAGGTGCCCGGGCCAGCCTGACCCCAGGAACACAAGATCTTCCCAAAGTCTCTCAAGCTGCTTTAAAGCCCACAAGTGGTGCTCAGCAGCGATGTGTAATGCAGTTTGGTTTAGATCCCTGTTTCACCATTTATCAGGCCTAGGATAAAGAACACAGCTGGCATCAAGATGAACCCATGGCCAGACTGGAATTGACACAAAAGGGTCAGTCCATGGGTGAGCACTGGGGGGACAAACCAGTCACTCAGGTTATACATAATCGACATCAATCCCACTGACCCCAACAACGACACCGCATGACCAGCAATGGGTGCAAGAAACAGTGAAATAGAGTCTCCCGAGAAGGGACGGGAGACAGCCAGGGCAACAAGCCAAACACATCAGCCCAAGGAACCCACACACTGAATCTCTGCACAGCCCGCGTTTACAAAAGCCAGAGCTGAGCGGAGCCCAGTCCCAGGGAGGCGGGAGGTCCTTCCCCAACAGGGAACTCTGCCCAGGGCACCCACCTCACACACAGACACTGCCCCTCCTGCCAGGGGTCCCGGCTGTTCTCCCTGCTGGGACCCCTGACCTTGGGTTACTCACTGCGGGACCCCTGGGGCTCCTTTACCCAACGGCTCTGTCTGCCTGGCCGCCCACCCTGGGGGGAAGCCTAAAGGGAAACTCCCCCCCCTTGGGAAGGGCTGGGGGGATCACCCAGATGTCAGCATCAGTGTGGGGCTTGGGGTTGTAACCCCAGCTTTTAAATCCCCCAGTCCTTACATGAGTTACACAAGCTTAAGCCAGGCTAAAAAAGAGATGAGATTCCCAAGAAGTGGGGGCGAGCAATTTAAAAGTCACATTTACCAACACTCGTAACAATTAAAATGGAAATTCCTTTAAAATTGGACTCCATCATTTGTGCCCTTGACTTTTTCTAGTAGCCCTTTCTCAAGCATTGTAAACAGAGTGTATTGCTGCGACTCTGTTGTCTCGGACAGCTGGCAGCTTTCACTTGTGCGACGCGTGGAGCCTTTGTATGATAATTACCTTCGGTAGCAGGGACAGGCGGTGCTGCCCTGCAGGCGCAGTGGAAGTAAGCACATGCCTCTCCCCCACCTAAGTGACGCAGGTGGGAAGGGAGGAGAACAGAGACGGGAGACATGCAGCCCCATTTCCAGTGGCCGGTAGGTAGGGCCAGTTCCACCTCCACGTTTGAGTTGGTCCCATTCTGCCTCGCTTGTTCCTG
Source organism: Athene cunicularia (assembly GCF_003259725.1). Taxonomy (NCBI): domain Eukaryota; kingdom Metazoa; phylum Chordata; class Aves; order Strigiformes; family Strigidae; genus Athene; species Athene cunicularia. The sequence goes on from NW_020799092.1 coordinate 28,081,497, forward strand.
GCCCCGTACACCCTCGTCCTGCAGCGCTCACGCCTGGCAAATGCATTGCTGTAAGCACAACCCAAAGAAACTCGTATAATGCAGATGGTTTCTTCCCACCTGCAAAGCAACAATAGGAGCAGAGAGCATCTCTCACCTGATCGTGGCTTTCCCAGAAATTACAGACAGCAGGCATCACATTCTGGTGCTGCAGTAGGACTTGGTAGAATCCACAACACCCCGCAGCAAATGCTTTCCCCCCCGGCAGCGCTGTGTGTGTGGAAGGGCACAGCACATCCCAGCACTGCTCAGGGCGTGCTGCAGAAGATTTGTCAGCTGGCCCTGTCCTTCTGCAAGACACCGGCTAATGCGTGTCCTTCCACTCCTTGCTCCAGCCGGCGTGCCTGCTGCTCTTAGGTAAGGATGGTGATTCACAGCCCGCGATAGCACAGGGGTGGGTTATGTCACCCAGAAGAGCAGCAGAGCAGAGAAATCCTGCTGAGAAAGTCTCCTCTGGAGCCGACGGGGAACTGCTTCGCCCCCTGAGCACTCCGGTGCTACAGCCCGGATCCACGACTCAGAGCTGTGGTTCAGAGCTCACCGGCTGTGCCTGACCCGTTGTAACCTTTCTAGCTGCCATTCACACCCGCACTGGGTGAGTTAGGGGCCGCCAGCTTGGTACGGTTGGTCCCTGCCCTCAAATAGGAGCTCCAAAGCATCCCCGTGGAATATGATCAAGATTTAACCAAGCCCATCTGTCCAGGCCCTCCCTGGGGCTCACAGCCCAGTTGTGAAGTCCCAGAGTGTTTCTTAACAACTGACAGATGGAAGCGTCCAGACATTTCTGATGTCTTAGCAAAGGGGGTCTCTCGGCTGGCCCCACTTACACATCCCCCAGCCTCCAAGAGCCTACCTACCAGGGCAGGAGCTTCTGGTTTCGTTCTTACCACACCCCAGGTATTTCCGTTGGCTTTTCTTAGGTCTGCAGGTAAGGGGTTGCCTAACTGAGGGCTCTGGCATGTGTTGCACATTTACCCTGTTTAAGGCCAAACACCTTCCTAAGGCATTAGCCCTCAAACACATCTTGACATTTCTCTTCCACCTCTGCAGAATTGTCCGCTATGGTAGAAGGAACAGTTGAAAGCTCAGAGTCTGTTTTTCAAGTTGAAAATTCCCAGTGCCTGGGGTTTGTTACAAACTCTTAAGCACCACCTGTCTATCTTCCCTGATCCAGCTATTATTTTAGAAAAATTAAGTGATGGCTACCAGTGTTTGTCACCCTTTAAGGCAAGTCCTCTCATCTGACCTCATGCAGGTGCCGCGGTGCATTTCCCAGCTAGACCAGAGGTCAAAGGTGATGTAACCCAGTGAAAGGTCAGTCAGCCTGTGGATGAAAATAGGGGCCAAAGCACCGCTCCTGTATGGCAAGGTGGCAACATCCAGTGGTAATGTTGAAGTGTTCCCAGTCAATTCCAAACACCGAAACATTTGACCTCTTCAGGACTGAGCCAACCTGAAGCAAATTTTAGTTGCTGTTGAAGTTTCCCCTACACTGGAAAAAAACTGAATCCTTCAGCTCTTTTGGCGTTCTAGCAAATTAAAAGATGACGAGCCCCACCTAAAAAGTCTGAGAGTTTCTGCTTTGTTTCACACAAACAAGAGTCAAATTGAGATTGCACCGGCAGCCTTCGTTCAGGCATTTCGGAACTTTTACGTATTAGTAACCCGAGCAGCCTTTCAGCATACATTCTGTGTATAATGTTATAGGCTATGTATAATACAGCCACAGAAGTGTACAGATGCCAAACGATGGAAATTATTCCCCTGCTCTTTGGCAGGCTCCACAGGCAGGGGGATTAGATTATGTTCTATTTCTCTCTGGTTTGTAATATATTTAGACAACTGAATGGCTTTTCATTTAGTGCTTGTCCTGCAACTCATTTCTCATATCCTTCCTTTCAATCTTGTGGGGCTTTTTTTCAAAACCTCGTGCATTGTGCTTTGTCCTCCTTTGTCCTTGCACTTATGGGGAAGGAGGACATTCCTATTGCCTGGAATAATCTGTGTACCCGCCACGGGCTTCTTACTGCAGAAAGCTGTTTGTTAGCCTGCTATCCCAGAAATCCCTGTGAACAGAGAGGGTGAAAGCTTCTCCTCCCCTCCCAGCACGACCAGATTTGAAGGCATTGCACCAGAACCTCAACAGACGTAGATCAGTGCAGGTCTGCTTCGATCAGTGTAATAACAGTTCGATGCCAGAGCGAGATCTGGACATTTCTGGAGACCGTTTGCTTTGTTACCTGGTCTGAAGGGGCTGCGGTGCCTGATGGAGCTTTTGTGTGAACACCAACTTAGCAAGAGGCCCTGGGACGGTGAATGTGGCAACTGTTTACTTCGTTTGTCAGAAAATGACAAAAGTCCCTGTAAAAAAACTTGTCTCCAGAGGCTCGGAATCATTCCTTCATTATTAATGGATGTCACGTTTTCCAGCGGAGCTAAGCCACCGTGCAGAGTCATTGCTGTGGAAGAGGAGGCAGATCTTTTCGTTAGCTCCTTCCTCGCCGGGCAGTGAGAATGGGAGCAGCTTGCCTGGGTGCTGTTCCCTGAGGCGTCGGGTGGAGCAGCGATGGCAATCTGGGGGCTGCACGACGACCGGGACCTTGCTAGTGAGCGGGAGCAACCTGAGCCTCCTCCAGAGCACACGCTTCGGCTCTAAACACATTAAAATCCTGTAGAAGTGACCAGAAGTGACAAATGGAGGGTTTGTGTTGCCAAGTACGCTGTGTTGGGAGGCTGGGATATAATACACTCTGGCTAACAGCAGATGGAAATTAGCACTCGTCTTTCTCGGGAAAATGCGAGTGTTTTCAGTGATCCCAGTGCTGCAGGGCGATCTGAAGCAGCACCCCTCAACTTCACAGGTCCAGGCGTCCATCAGCCAAGTTCCCGGGCTGCGGGTGCTCTGCGTGTCGCTGCCCTCCCTCGGCTTTACACACACAGAGGGGACTGGCAGAACTCCCACTACTGATAGTTTATTTTCTGTGCTACATACAAATATTAATAAACTTTCCTATGGTCTTCGGATCCAGGCACGCTCATTCATGCCATCTTGGTGACACTTGATTTTACACTGACCTTGGAAGAAGGGTCTGGCCAGGAGCAACCCCAGGACTCTGCGGTACAGGAAAAGAGTAACTGCCCGATGGGTCTGACACATTTAAAGCTGCATTCTGTCCTGCTCCACCTCTAAACATTTCTTTAAAAACAATCAAATCAAAACAATCTAATGATCAAAATTATGCAGACTGTGGATTAGTAAAGCGTTTCATCTGAGCTAGAGCACACACCACACTCTGCAGAAGGGTGAGCAGAAGCAGCTGAAGGTTCTGTGAATGATGTAGGTGGCTCCAAGCCGTGGTATGTGCTCACGCTCTTCAGTTTCTCTCTCCCCAGGTATTTTTTAAATTAAGTCTCAGGAGACTCTTCTAGATACAAACAACTTGTTTTAAACCTCATCTGCCTGCAGACCTCACAAGAGGCAGGGCTGCATGTTTGGTTAGTATTCATTTCACCAACGACAAAAAAGGACGGTGACAGAACAAAACAATGCAAAGTAATTTATTTTTTTTTTATTGCCGAGATGGGTAAGACTGTCTAGGCTATTTGATTATTAGAAAGCAGTTAACTGTCAAACCCTGACGTAGGTTTCATTTGGTTGAGTTTTGGGTGAAGGCTCAAATCCTTAGAGTTACGGGAAAATGCCATGTTTCTGCTCAGAAGTCCTCCCTGGCTAACAGCACTGTGAGAAATGCCTGAACCTAAGTGAAGCTCGTCCAGCTGAGCTGGCGCTGAGGTGGTGCCCGCCCAGCCTTGCCCTTCCGAGCACAGTCACTCTGCAGCTCCAAAGGAGTTGTGCTGACGTGAAAGTTGAGACTCAAGCCCCGTGCACTGAATAGCTTTGATGGGTAAAAAGCTAGATAACCTCAAACGTGCTGATTCCCACAGATATTCCGCTGTCTGAACCAGATGTTTCTTTATATTTTATACATTAACGGAATGCAATATGTAGAATGTAGCACGTAGACTTGGGAATACCCAGTATGCAAAGAACTCTGGTGGGAGAAGTTAATTAAGTATTGTTGCTACTAGGATACCAAACCGTGCTCCAACAGCTTGTATTCGTACCGTTATGCTTGCCTGCTTGAGCAGACAGATGCATTGCTTTAATTTATTATTATGATTAGTCATCTTGGCCTACCTCAGAACTTCCCCGGGTTGGGCTTTCAGCCAAGGTGCCTCCACGCAGCCGTAGTTCGTAGACGGATGGACCACGGAGCCGCTTACACACCAGGTGAAGATGGGCAGATTTAAAGCATTTATGTCCAGGAGGCACCGCAAAGCAAAAAAAGGATGAATCCTCACAACATTTCTGTGAGGAAGGCAGACACATAGAACACGTACTCATTTACATATGTGGAAATAGAAGCCCATTTTCTCATTGCAGGGAAGGAACAGGGGTTGGAGCGAGCAGCCTGTGCGGGGCCTGGTGCGTACCTGGGTAACGAGAGCAGTGGGAATGCTCCATGGCATCTATAAAGCATTTACAGTACGGGCACAGCCACCCTTTGCTCATGCAAACAGCTCCAGTGAGATTGTCTGCGGAAATAAAATTTACTTCAGAGTAAGTTTGCGGTTGCAGAAGGAAGCCCTCTGCACTTTGTGCTTTCAGAGTGGGCTACGAGCGGTAGAAATTAAGTGTAGCAGTTCTTTGCATTTCCTCTTTCCCCTTTTGAGGCAAGTATTTGGTCTTTTAATCTCGCAGGTAGTAGAGGGCACAGCAACGTGCAGTGGGAACTGGCATACACACAGGCAGAGCCATTGGGGCTGAATTTTTATCCCCCAGGTTACGGGTAAGAATAGCAACTCGCACACCTACTGTGGGATTGAGATTTTGCAGAACCAGTTTAATATAAACAGGGAGAAACGAGGTTAGCCCCCCACTCTGACTATACAGAGAAAAAGAGGAGGAAGATGCAACCATCCGTATCACACTGGGCCAAATAGAGCTAATGAGGGAAGGTAGAGGCCTCATAACACCTTTCTTTCTCACCTTTTCCTTCCTCTTTCTTGCCTCCCCAAAGTAAACCCACAACTGAGAAAGCTACAGGTTTTTCTTTACAGGAAATACTTCGATGCTGTGTGCTCATGAAATATTAAGGGAACATTTGTGGTTTATGTCTTCCAGAAAATTATATTGATGTGCCTCAAGATGGGAGAGGTAAGATCAGACTTCGAGGAGCAGCTTTCAAGGAAATCAACTGAATGACAAGAGTTGAAAAAAAAAAGATGGGTAAGCAGGAGAGAGAAGGACTACAAGAAGGAGATTGAGCAAGTCACCTGAAGAGAAACACCGCTCAGACAACTTCTCCAGGCAGATGATACGGAAGGAGCCTCCAGAAGAAAGTAGTCTGTAAGCAATATTCTAATTCTAGGCAGACACTCTTATCTCTGAAAGGCAGCATCATATGTGAGGAAATGCTCAATAGGAAGAAAATCAAGTTGCTCTGGCAAAACCACACAAAGGTGGAAAAAGATCACAACACAAACCTTTGGTAGATAACATTTCTTTGCCTCCCCATCTGTCTATTGCCATTTGAGCCTAATCTAAGTGTCAGAATACTGAATGTGAGTTTTTCCAAAGTTCTCTGGTGAATATTTTGTCACAATAGGGTAGGTGCTGGCAATCTCCATCACTCTTAACCATTATGGTCACATGCTTCACAAGGTAAGTGAAAGCCTTTCATGGAGTCACACTGCAGGGTAGCAACTGTTTGTACCTTAGTACAGATGTTAAGGTCATTGGCAATGATTCTGCTAAGACATCAGAGCTCTGAGCACGTCTTGGCTCCAGCTTCACGCCCCCTCCCGAAGAGGGGTGCTTGTTAAGAAGCAACACAGACACCCCATTCCACCCTCATCCTCTTTGAAGCTGAAAGAGAAACAGAAGAAAATCAACAAACTATATCTTTTAAAAGCAATAATACCATTGTCCCTCTGCTTTACAAGGCAATAATCCAATTCCTTCAGCCACCAACTGGCTTTGGAGTTTACCCCTCACAAATCTAAGAATTCATTTGCAAGCCAGAAAGGCAGCGATGCCGCCACAGGAGTATGTGGAGTGCTTGGTCTCGAGGATGCAATAGCTTGACCTGACTTTCCATAGGACAGGTTTATTTTGAAATCATACACTGTCAATTACATGAGCAAATCATGTGAAATTCAGTTATTTAAGATAGACACATGGAGAGCCTGGCAAGGGCAGCCCAACAGAGGAGTTCACCTAGAAATTGCAACACAAAGCCATGATAATGCCAGTGGATCCTTCCTTAATTTGTCCTGCAGATCTGAATATCTTTTAAATAACCATATATTTTACTGCATAGCCAACAGGAGGAACACTTTGTCAATCAACAATCAAGTTTCCCTTTTGTACCTCTTTGATTTAAGGGAATTTTAGTCTTCTGTTGAACTCCCAGGGGACGGACTGCTGAGTGGTTTGAGCTCATCCACAGCTACCAGAGGGCACAATGGTAGTGACTAAAGCCACGCAGGGACAAATAGTGCTGGGGACACAGCGAGGCCGGACAGCACGGGGGTGCCCAGTCTTCAGGGAAGGCCCAGTGTGTGTAGGATACCAGTATGCTCCTGTGTCGTGGCTTAAGCCCAGAGGGCAACTGAGCACCACACAGCTGCTCGCTCACTCCTCCCCCCGTGGGATGGGCAAAGTATAAGAATGGGTTCGAGGATCAAAACAAGGACAGGGAGGGATGACTTGGCCATTGTGGTCATGGGCAAAAGACAGACTTCCACTGGGGAAGAAAAAGAACATCGGTTTAATTTGAGCACTACCACCACTGAATTGTCCAATCAGAGTAGGACAGTGGGAAACACCAGCACATCTTTAAAGAAAAACCTTCCCCCCACCCCTCCCTTCTTCCTGGGCTCAGCTTTGCTCCCCATTTCTCTCCCTCCTCCCCCCACAGCGTGGGGCCCTCCCCGGCTGCAGGTCGGCACCTGCCCCCCCAATGCCCTCCCCGGCACAGGGCACAGCTGCCCTCTCCCCCCGGGCTGAGGGGGTCTCTGCCCCGCCACATCTCCCCCCATTCCTCCTCCTTTCTTCCTCTGGCCTCGGTGTTTGCAGAGGTGTCTCCCTCACAGCTCCCCCTCCCACGTTCCCCTTCTGAAACGTGTTCCCACAGAGGCACAACCACCATCACCGACTGCTCAGCCTCGGCCAGAGCTGGGGAAGCTCCGAGAAGCTTCTCACAGGAGCCCCCCCTGCAGCCCCTCCACACACACACACACGCCCCTTTTCTTTGCAAACCAACTGGTAAAAAATGCTGAGTATCCCTGAGTGAGTCAACAGCTCATAGAGAACTCAAACGCCAGAGGTGCGAGTGCCACCCTGCAGGCGTTAAGCCTCCATCCTGTCCTAGGTAATCTTAAGGCCCGGCCTATTCTGGCTCCACAGAAGCTCCTGGGTCCCCGTGTCTGCGGAGCCCTGGGCGGGCAGCCGGGGTGTTTCACGGCGTGAGGAATGCAGCGCTTCAAATAAAACAGAGGCGGTATTTCCTAAACCTGGATTCACACGAAACCTAAGAGATTCTAGTTTTCTAAAAAGAATAATCCGAGTATTGCAGAACCGTTCAGAGCACTTCAGCTGGGAGCAGAAGGGACGTCCAGCGAGGACAGGCTGGCAGTAGTTCAGTGGCGGGTCCCAGCTGCTCCCCTTGAGACGGGAGCTCGGGCAGGGGAGGGCGAGCCCCCGAGGTGTAAGGCAGTGCTGTTAGCGCCCAGCGCAGGAAGGGCAGAGGAAGCCAAGTACCTGGAGGCGACACCACCCACACCTCTGCCAACACCACGTTTTCTCCACGCTCCCACTCTGGCTCCGAGATCCATAACCCCTGCAGCCCCCAGCGGCCCGACAGGACTCGCTGTGCAGTAGCTGCTCCTTTTACCTGCTCCCAGCACCTACTCCCGTTGTGAGGTGGTGACCGCCACAGAGAGCTTTGTAAAAAAGCTTATGTTCATGAAGGAATTTGTATTAGATACTGGTTTGTGTGACTTACTGTATTTTGTAAGGGTTTTTTTCCCTTTGGGAATTGTGCGTTATTAATGAGCAGTTTTATGCTTTACTCCTAGTACATGTATACCTTGTAACTGATGTGCTTTTCGTTTGTTTGTTTGTTTTCTTTTATCCTCTATACAGAGCCAGTTAATATAAGGTAGATACTCTCTGGCTGAAATTCTGATTTTTGCCTACCAGTTAATTTATGGATCAATCCATGTCGTAGCTGATGAACGGTCCTTTGTCAGTTGTGTTATCATCATCCGGTAGCCTCTCTAGCTTAGCAGAGCAGAAGAGCCTGAATAAGACTAATGCTTGTTGGGCCTTAAACTGAAGGGAGACAGTGCACCACACGTGTTTCCCTACCACCACCACCGCCGGCCCTTCTCCCTTAGCGTGGGGGATAGAGCACTGGCTAGAGCAGCAGTCACCTCAGCGTCTGAACCGGCTCTGTAGCTGTGCTCTGATCCCCCTCTGCATTCATCTGATTGAAATTCCAGGGAGCCAGGTAAACTGCAGTTAATTCTTCAGAATTTCTGCAGAAAGAGGCTGGTTCAAACACAATCTTTCTCTAAAAGAAAAGACTTGGACTAAAATAGGTACATTTTCCTCTATGTCCATCCTGATACGGTTGGAAAAAAACAAAGGATCTAAAATTAATACAGAAGTGTGTAATTCCACTGTACACCCTGTTTAACAATAGCAGCTGTCTGTCCCAGTGGCTATTAATGACCTTCGTGCTCCAGAAGCCTCCTTCCTTGTCCAACTCATTTTCTCTCTTCAGTTTTACCGAGAACTGAGTGTCCAACTTCTTAATAATTGCTGTGTATAACATAGGACATAAAAAGATAAGTTATAAAGCTTGTGCAGGACTTGGTGTTGTAATTAACCATCTTTCGTGCCTGGTTATCGATCTGAGAGTGAAAACAATCCGGCCTCTTAATGTCTACTGCAGCATATTGTAGCAGCTATTTTAGATAACTGTTTTTAATAGTTTTATTATGGCTGTAATTTCTGTATGAGGACTGTCCACTTGAAGAAGCGATGAAATAACATGTCAAAAAGTGATTTTTTTTTTTTTTTTTTTTTTAATTTTTTTTTTTTTTTTTTTTTTTTTAAAGTCAGTTCTGTTTCGCCACCAGCGACGGTGAATGAAATGTAAAGCGACAAAAACAAAACCTCACCCACTCACCAGGAAGAAATATCTTTTCTCAGCCTCGAGAATTGTCTTGCATAAGACAGGCATTTCCTCTAGTCCGCCTTTTACATAAATAGTAAATCACTAAGAAGATAATATATACAGTACAATAGTCTATTTTAATAGTCAGCAGTCAGACTTTAGGCTAATTCAGCTAACTAGAAATTCTAGGGTTGCAGTGATTCCTCACTCTTTATTAATCCGTTGACAATAATACTGTTTACATAACACTCGATGTTTAAATCAATACGTGCCAGTGTTCAGTGATCCGCTACTCTAGTTTTTGATCTAATCCTGTCCTATTTTTTGCAGCATTCTCTAACTTCATATTATGAATCATGTTGTCTTTCTAAAGTGATTGCCAAGTAAACCAAAAAAACGTGTTTTACACTGCTATTGCACTGCTCTTGTCTTTATATACGGTAGTTTTTATAAAGATGTCCTTAGGTTTTAATAAATGAGTGTAACGTAAACTAATCCCTGTAATAAAACTTGCTTTAGTGTTTCAAAGGCTGTCTGGAATAGCTGTAGAGATTTGAGTTTCCACTTTTTTCGATAGCTTCAAACTTCATGGCTTCTTTTCCATGTGCAGAGAAATCCCCAGATACCAACACTCGGTGGTTTATACAAGTGGTTCATAGAAGGGGAAATGAAAAGTGCATTTACTGCAAAGAATGATGCTTGGATTTGGAGGAGGGGGGAAAAAAGGCCCCCAAAAACCCAAACCACACCCCAGGAAAAAAAAAGCTAAGGCCATTGCATGAATAAATATATCGCCCATTCAGTCTGCATCCCATTTCCAGCAATTGCTAACACCACATACTTGTGAGGAAAGGCAGGCCGAAGGATCTGGGCAGTTTTTTCCAGAAAGGTTTTGACTTTCTGAACAGACTGTGCTCTCTCAGGTCCCTTTGTCACCCAGCGTTTAGGAGGGATCATTGCCAGTGTTCCAAGAATACTAAGCATGCCGAGCTGAGATTTCAGCTTTCAGACTAGTAAAAGGGAACATTTTTGACAACTGGATTAAACAAGCACACACACACACACAAAAAAAAAAAAAAAAAAAAAAAAAAAAAAAAAAAAAAAAACAAAACAAAAAAAAAACACCAAACCCACAACAAAAAACTGACCAGAAAGCAAGTGCAGATTTCTGTTGGTAGCTTTGCTCATACACTTCTCCTCCACCCACCCACTCCTCAGGAGAATGTCAGTAATACCCACGGGGAGTCTCCATCCTGAGACAGCGCACGGCCGGGAGGGAGAGTCCGGGGGGGCTTCTTGCCGCTCGGTCCAGGTTCCTGCCCTGGACAGAAGCAGTTCTTGCTCTTCTCTGTCCCGTGGCTCCCAAACATAAATTTTCCTCAGCTGTTGGCTCGTCCTCCTTGGCTCATGCTGAACCTTTGATGTCCAAGTGAAACGGGCATTCCCAAACACAGGATGAACCTTTTCACACCAGAAATTACACTTTGGGAATGGGAACACTAACCCCAGGCTAGGGGCTGTGCTGCAGGAACACACCTGAACAGCCAAAAATACGGGAATTTTAAAGCCAGATTAAAAAAAAAAATAATAAAAATCCATAAATAGTTCATTCCTGCAGCTTCTGTAACTGTGCACATCAGCGCAAAAATGAAAAAGGATTCTTTTCATTACAGCAACACTTGGATAATTCTTAGGGGCTTTGCAGCTGTAAGAGACTACAATGACATCCCGCTGTGCTAAGACTGACGGAGACGTATTGCAGGAAGAGAGGACAAAAGACAGTATTAAAACCACATCGGTATGTAAAAATACAAGTAACCACCACCCACTGCCCTTCTCACACTGCACTTGCAATCACGAAAACCAGCTAAATTTACAAGACAAATGCTAAAAGAAACGGTAAATTGACGTATTGGGTGTGTTACAGCTCCCTTACCAAGTTTCAACAATTTTTACTGCAGGCTTATAGTAATTGAGTAAGAATTATACTCACCATACTATGCTCAGCAGGAACATCTTTTATATACCAAGTGAGCAAATTAAATACCTCTGGAACTTCCATAGAAGATGTTAAAATGCTGATAATGACTTACAGGCTGCCATTACGGAGCCATTATCACCAAACCATAAACCAACAGGAGCATCACAGCCAGTTCCATTGAATTGTTTGTCCTTACTGGAAAGCAGAGAGGGTGCTGCCCCGCTTGTTCACACCTACGGAAGGACAAGGAGAGAAAAGGTATCTCGGTTTTGATATTTCCTTCCAAAAACAAGACCCTGTCCCTCTCGCACAAGTTACTCTCAAAAGTTAATTTGAGCAGACAATGGAACCTGGGACACCCGCACCCCGCCCGTACTGATGTATTGGGTGTGTGGGGGCACTCGTGTCTGAGCGTGTCACGGCGTGAGTTTCCCAATCAGGATTTTAACTCTTCTTCAAACAGCCAGACTGTACAGAGCCTCGTATCTTCTCAAATTTTAGTTCATCGTTCCGTCGAGCTCAATTCCACCGCCGGTGTTTATTTGTGAGGACTTGGTAAAGAACTGAAGAGTCATCTAGAGAGAGGGAAACTCCTCTGCCTCTCTTCACTAGGCTTTCATCAGCTAGCCTTTGCACCTTCCTTTTTTTTATACTTTTCCAGCAAAATACGAAGTGGAAACCAAGCATCCTGCCCGCGTTTCCCTGCTGCAGTCCCCTGCAAGCCCTCCCTGGAGCACCGGCTCTCGCAGCGTCGCTCTGGGAGCACCGGCCGCGCTTCCCCAGTGCCTTGTGCTTGTCAGGAGAGCTCGGATGGAGCTGCCTGCCTCCACACTTACCTCTGCTAGCGTGCAAGCCTGATTTATTTTTTTTCCTTTTTTTTGAAGCTAAGGAATATTAACACCACATTTCTCAAGCATCTCTCAGGCTCCCTCTCCCCTGCAGCGCTGTCCCACTGGAACCAGCTCCTCTCTCACTGCTGAGCCTCTCACAGACCAAACCACCCGGGCGTAAGGCAGGGCAGACCTAAAACCAAGAGGCTGCCTGCGTCAGGGAAGTTTTTGAGGGGAGCGGCTGGGAGTCTCAGGCCACGTTCCGGCCCACAAAGAGTCACAGCGCTTGAACATGAAGGGCAGCCTTGTCCTGTGGCAACTGGGCTTAAACCCTTGGCTTTGACAAGAAAGAAAAAAGCATGATCTAGGTAATATTCAAGAATACTCTCCTATTGGCCGGCTAAGCTCCAGTTTTAATTTAAGGCATTCTCCCAGATCACTTTTTTTTTTTTTAATTAATATTGGGCATTCTCCCAAATCACTTTGTTTTAAATTAATTTTGGTTTTAACTGCCTTGTAGTTACTCCTGAAGAATGCCTTTTCTTCCTGCAGGACCAACTGAAAACCATTCCAATTTTAGAAGCATCTAAAAAGCTTTGTTTCACTTGGCCTCAAATTTTTTTACCCCCCCCCCCAGCATAGTATCTACCAGCTCCTTTCTCCAGAATTTGCTGTCCAGGGATTCAAGTGTATTAGATCACTGATAACTAGTATTATGCAGTATCAAACTTCACTGCAGAGCTGCCTTTGTCTCGCATGCCTGGATTTTGTTAGAAGATTTTACATTGGAGAATGCTGCTGGGGTAGGTGGTAGCCCAGCTGGAATTACCACCTTCGGTGAGTAAGTGATAGCTGGGATTTGCTGTATAAACTCCATTATCATTTTAACCACACAGCACTCTTCCCTGGAATGAACACGTTCTAAGCAGCCACCAGAAAAAATCAACTGGGAATTTATCTAGCAAGCAGAGGCAGCATCCCTGTGCTATACCTGCTATTATTAAGCAGACAGAGGAGCTCTAAAACATTCCACAACCTTTCCCTTTTCTCTTTGCCACATGGATGTTTGTTAGAGCAACTTATCTCTAGCTAATTAAAAAAAAAAAAAAAAAAAAAGCCCCAAACCCTAGGAAAAGAAATCATGGACTACCGTGAGTCTCACAGCTTCTACGTTTTGTTAGACTACCCATACAAATGCCACGTGAATAAAAAGCACCACTTAAGCCCACAGTTAAATTTTGATGGAGGTCCTGGGCTGCGGGCGAGCGGCGCGGGCGGTGCCTCTGTCGCTGGTGCTGGGCAGTCAGCACCCCTCCGTTCCACAGCCTCCTCCCCACGGTCCCCACAGAAGGCACCACCCCGGCCACAGCAGGCAGCTGGCTGTCACACACCCTCGGGGGGTCCCACGCTCCCCAGACCCGGCCGTGCCCCCTGGCACTCAGCAAGGAAAGGCCCAGCTGCAAGGACCAACCTGCTTCACCTTCTAAAACATGGGGTGTGTGTGTGTCCTGCACACAACTGCTGCTCTCTCCAGCCCAGGCATCCTCAGCTGACGCCTTCGGCTGGGGGCCGGATCCTTTTCCCCAGGTACTTCAGCCCCACAGCAACACAAGGGCTACCACAGACCTTCAGAGGTGCCCGAAACTGGGACTGATTCAGGACTGAAATAAAATTGGAATCTTTGGACTACTTGAACTTTTAAGTCCTTCTCCCATTTCCCAATGCTCAGACAACAGGAAATCAGGCCGTGCTGTTATAGGGGAGAATCACCAATATTAAGAAATCTCCTCACTTATCGCTCCTCTACACCAAAGCTTCAAGCATCCTTTTTCAGAGATACACGTTCCTTTTTGGCAGGAATGGGCAAATTGGGCAAATTCAGTTTTCCATTTCCCTGCTCCTCCCTGACAGGTAAATAAAGGATATTCTGGCAGAACCATGGTCTTTCCTCACCGTGCCCCTTCTCCCCTGCAACCCTGGCAGCCCCACGAGAGGTTTGGCCCTCCAAGACGAGATCCCAGAGCAGGGCCCAGCGTGCTCGGGACCAAGCCTTGTTCCCGAAAGAGACTCTGTCAGCGCTGTGATGGACTCGTGCAGCCTGCTGCGAGGGGCACGTTCCCTGTGGCCACTTCCCGAGGTTTGATCCAGGGTCCCTTGTGCTGCCCTTCCCCTCCAGGGCCCCTCCTGAGACACTGCTGCTGCCTTTGCCAGGTCTCCTCTTGTCACAGGTGTCATTTTCCAGCCCCACCACAGAATCCCAGCATCATCCGGGCTGGAAAAGCCCCTGCAGCTCCTCCAGTCCCACCATGACCCTCCCCTGACCGTTCCCAACTCCCCCAGACCCCTCAGCGCTGGCTCAGCCCGACTCTTCAACCCCCCCAGGGATCCCGGGGACTCCCCCCTGCCCTGGGCAGCCCATTCCAACGCCCAACAGCCCCTTCTGCACAGAAATCCTTCCTCAGAGCCAGCCTGACCCTGCCCTGGGCAGCTTGAGGCCATTCCCTCGGGGCCTGGCGCTGGGGCCTTGGCTCCAGAGACTCATCCCCCCTCTCTGCCCCCTCCTGGCAGGGAGTTGCCGAGGGCCAGGAGGTCTCCCCTCAGCCTCCTCTTCTCCAGACTGAACCCCCCCAGTTCCCCCAGCCGCTCCCCAGCAGACCTGTGCTCCAGACCCTGCCCCAGCTCCGTTGCCCTTCTCTGGCCACTCAAGTCATTACTTGGCTCCTGTTCCTCTCTCCATCACCAGGCAGCCACAAGGTGTTTCCCTCCTTTATCCCGTGAGCCAGAAACATCTGCATGCACTGAGGGAAGGAAGAGGTTGTTAAAATTCAATACACTTTTAAGTGTGTGCTTTGAATTTGCAGTTTCAAACCACCCTGGGCTGTCCCGGTGCGACCCAGCCTGTACCTCAGGGCCAGGCTTTGGCTGTTCTGCTGCCCAGGCTCTGCTGAGATGGATTGAGCAGAGAAACCTCAGCGAGCTGACAACCGGCAAATAAACTTTGGAGCAGAGCAGGGCAAAACTAGCAGAGTCTGAAGGAAAACCAAATGCGTGCCTGCTAACTGTGAGGCGAGACCCCTCTCAGCCAGAGGGAACCCGAGCTCCTCGGCAGCTCGGCTCTGCACGGCTCCGAGTGGCAGCTGCATCCCTCAGGCAGGCTCCCGTCCCACCGCCAAGTCAAACGTCCGGAGCCTGCCTCAGATCCAAGGAAGGAGCCGCTCGCCCCGTGCGTGCGAGCTGGAACACGAGGAGCCACCTGGCCCAAACCCCGAGAGTTTCCCCTGCTCGGCTGCGGTCTGCTGGGCCCTGCCTCACCTTCGCGGTGCCATCGCCCAGCTCGGGCCGACAGCTCCGCCGCCCTGCTCAAGCCTGGGTGAGTTCTATCACGGATTCCTCTGGAATTACAATGAGAAATGAGCCTTACTAACAGCTGCTCACTGAACTCCACATAGAAAATATTAGAGCTCATGGCAAAACACAAACCTGGGCGGTACGGGTGGGGCTCCTGCAAAAACACAAAGTTTTTCCAAAAGCAACTGCGGGATTTGCCATTCCAGGCAAGCAGGCAGGTTTCTCTGCCTGGCACGCCCAAAGCAGAACGACCACGTGCTGGCTCCAAGGCGTGAGAGCGGGGCGCGACAACAGGCACGGAGCTCGGGGGATCTACCTTGGTGGGAACCAGATCGTAACAGGTCAGCGAGGGCCCTGGAGTTTATGGGGCATCCACGGAAGGGAGTGTAAAGCCAAGGGTTAAGTTACTTCTCGCCAGAGAATGTATCAGAGGGAGGAAACTGAGAAAATCCCCACCCTGCAGAATATTGTCCTGCCTTCGTTCCAGGCCCTCTCAGTAGGGCCTTCTTGGGTGTAAAGATGATGGATTTCCTCTAACGCCTTGATGTGGAGAAGCTCTAGGGCGAGGCGTGTGTGTAATAAAAAGCAAATTCGAGGCCTCGCTCGGAGCTTTATGAAAGCTGCTGTGGCGAATGTACTCCCAGCATCTGCTGCTTTAATTCTCCCTTGCTGAAAAAGGAAGGAACTGACTGAAAGGGTGGTAATTAATTCTACAACAATGCCCAGTGAGCGAAAGTTTGGTTCTAATAAACACAATGCAACTACTGATTTAAAGCAAACAGATTCTGTGAGAGGAGTGGGACATCTTGTGAACATTTCTATCAGAAGCAAGAAGAAAGCGACAATAGCCACCTCTTACGGGAGGCAGTGCTTGCTTTCTGGTGATTTAATAAACCCCAGGAAAAAAAACGAGTGGTCTCAGTTTTTTCTTCCCTATTTCCCCCAGACTGAAACGCACAAAGGAGAAAAATGGTGAAACTGAAGCCAAAATTTCATTCTGGGCTTGCCCTAGTACGGGAACACGCTGAGGTGCCCCTCCCCGAGGAGCTCGAGTTGTTTCTGGTAACAGTGATAAATGAACAAGAGGGAAGGCTTCTTTCTTCACTGGAAATTCAGTCAGGAGTTTGCACCCCCTGTGCTGTCATGTCCGGGCAGCAAGTTAAAGGTCCCAGGGCTCTCTAGCCAGCGGAGCAGGCCGGGGAGGGAGGGACCTGCAGCTGTCCTAGCAGCCTTTCTTACCATTTTCCAGCTCTAGAATAGCAAAGGGCTCTCCGATTTTTATCAACTGTCCATCAAGCAGGGAAACTTTTCCTCTCCTGCCAGCCCCAGCAGCCGCAGCTCCAGCAGAGTCGGTGGGAGCTCAAGCACACACGTCTTCAGTCAGCAGCAACAGCTAATCCCCGCCAAAGCAACACTAAAGGGTCTACTAAAACCTGATTGCAATATTTCCCATCAAAACTCTTAGCTCAAGAGGAATCATACGGGCAATAAAAGTTTTCTTCTTTTTTTTTTTTTTGCTTTTCAGTAAGCTGTAGGAAAACAGACAACAGATCCAGTCACCCCTGGATGTTTGCCTCTAAATGCTTCGTATATCACTTTTATCTAAAACACCTTCCCTCCAAATCTACCTGGCAGTATTTTCTGATAAGTCAATCTGTCATCACAAATGTGGCAGACAGATTTCATGACCCCAAAGCCAGACCCCGACTAGAGGCCGAGTGGCTTTTTGCCTGTCAGAAGCTCTTCTCTAAACCCTTAGGCTGTGCAATTCATCTCTCACCGTCTCAGGTCCTTAAAAAAAAAAAACCAACGCACGTGCCTGAGTCCAGCACTGCAAGGGAACACCCTGCAGATCTTCACTAAGTTTTCAGATGCTGCGTTGAAGAAGGCAGAGAAGAAAGCAAACAGTCTGTACGGATGTTGCAGGCAGACATCGGTGTAAAAAACATTTCACGGTAATTTAAGTTAGAGCAGGCTTGTCCTCTCTCCACACTGCAGGAATACCGAGTCAGCCCCTTGCACCCCACCAGGACGTTGTGAAAGGAGCCGATACATCATCTCTGTAAACCATGGGCCCTTGCCAGTGTGGGATTCCTTTCCACGCACTGGGGGATCTTCAAGGTCTTTCCCAATGGAAATGACTCTGGGAATTGCAGAAGTCACGGATGTGAAGAAGAGATAGAAACGTTCAGGATCAAAGCGATGGGAGTTTTTGTTGGCTTTCGAGTTTAGGGGTTGGGGGTTTCCTTGGGTTTTTGCTTTGTTTTTTAGCAGCACAGTGGCAGGGGGGTCTGTCTGGCCCTGCTGAGCGAAAGCAGCAGAGTGGGCAGCGCACTGAGAGGCGCTGAGTGCCGGGAGGGGCTGGAGCGTGCGGCAGCCTCGGCAGAGCTGCGCGTTCACACGTGCCCAGCGATTTTTACTGAAGCAAGTCTTCACCTTCCCCACCCAGGGCTGAGCGTGTCAGCACCGGGCATGGCGCAAGCTTCCCTACCTGGGGGTCAGCGGAGAGAAATGCCCAAAGCCTCCAGCTGACAGCCTGAGCCCGGGGCAGGGATCATCCCCCCGCAAGCACAGAGCAGCCCAAGCTGCACGGCCAGCACGTGGATGAGAGCCCGCGGCCACCAGGCAGAGCCTCACACGGGCCTTTCTCCTCTTTCCCCCAAACGTGCTTTTGTCAAACCCAACCGAACGAAAAGGTAGTTTGGGGTTGGCTGAATCTGGGTTTGGTTTCTGGCACAATTTGCTAGAACAAAGCCAGGAGGAGCACAAGGTGGGCTTCTCCTGCCTCGTGGAGACAGGGCGTTCGGCAAACACCGCGTGGCGACGGAGTCAAAAACCTCCCCAGTGCCTGTGTGCGGGCACCTGCGTGTGCCCACTGCAACGCCCGGAGAGCAAAAACCTTCGCTCCGAGTCCAGGGTGACAGTTTTGATTCCACCCCCCACTCGGTTCTTCCTGTTCTCAGCTTCTGCCTCCAAAACAAAACTCTTGACATTTCATTTCTGAAATGAAAACTTTGGGGTTTGTGCTGGTGGTGGGTGCTCCGCAGTGAAACCCCACACCCCAGCGAGGCCTTTGGCTGCCCCCCAGGACCAAGCAGTAAAAGATGCACTTTTCAGAAAACTGCAGTACACAGCAGGCACGTTACTGCCAGTGTAGGCACAAGCACTGAGCTACACATAAGCCCTACAAGCTCTGCTTTTGCTTTTTACTCTTAATGAATTCCCAGCAAATTTACCGTAACTAGATAAAATCCCTAAGAAATCAGGGCTACCACCGATAGCCCAGAAGAGAGGTGGGAAGGATTCAGGCGACGTATTCTGGCAGCTCAACAGAAATAAATTTTTATAGTACATCAGTCTTGGGACACTTGTAAAGGGAAGGCTGAAGGAAGGCAGAAAGAGATAACTTTGTTATGCTCGGTGTGAATCCCTAAAATAAAAAGCTTTATGGATATTCCTTTGAAACAGAAAACAATCATGCATTCCAGCCGTGTTCACATCCTTTTTGCCTTCCAGGGTTAATCTGCTGAGAAGCTTTTAGCTAAGATTAATGTATACCCAGCTGTTTCTGGACCTTTTTTTTTTTTTTCCCCCAAAAAATTAACACTCACCAAACAAACAAACAACTATTGGCAATAAAATATTAGCAAAACAAGGAACATTTCAATTCGGACACAATTCCCACAACATTCTGGAAGAATAAAGTGAATTGAATATGTTTTCTGAAGAAAAAAAAAACAAAAACAAGGCAGGGGGAGAAGGTTGCTAATTTACAGCATTGCTTAGAACACAAGGAGATTAAAGGGATTGATGGCTTAGGAAGCTTAAAGTTGCTGATGGTCTGGGCAGTGATAACGTCAGTGTGGTAAGTGATGTTACCGATGACATCAATGGTTTCATCTCGTACCAGCAAACCCCTTAAAACCTTCCGCAGAAAAATATGCCCTTCACGTGTGTCTGTTGAATCACCAGGCTTGTGTCTGTGCTCAGTGAATCCCGAGGCAGAGCTACAATTTCTTTCCACCTCGCTGGTTGTTCTAAGCTCTCACACGACCGAGAAACACCACGCCACGGGCTTGCCTTCAGCCCCACCACCCGCTGCGCCTCGTCCCTCTGGGGACACCCTCAGCCCTGGTTTCCTCGGAGGGGCTGTGATGGTGGGTCACGGTGTGGCGCAGCAGAGCAAACCTGCTCCGTTCAGCCTGTGCCCCCCTTGCCCCCGTCGATCCCTGCACCTCCAGGCAGGAGGTTCGTTGAGGAAGTGGTTGCCCCCCGCCATAGCACCATCATCCCTCCCCAGGGCCTGGCTGGGCAGCTCGCCCCACCCTGGTGTCTCCAAACCACCTCAGAAGAAGTGGCAGAGAAGATCACAGAATCCCAGAACCATCCGGGCTGGAAAAGCCCTTGAGGCTCCTCCAGCCCAACCATGACCCTCCCCTGACCGTTCCCAACTCCCCCAGATCCCTCAGCGCTGGCTCAGCCCGACTCTTCAACCCCTCCAGGGATCCCGGGGACTCCCCCCTGCCCTGGGCAGCCCATTCCGACGCCCAACAATGGGCTTCAGTATATATATAAGCACAGATATTTCAGTACATCTGAATCAACTCATCAGTTTGCCAAAGCAAGCCAAGCCTTTGCTTAGATGTATCTCACCCTTCAGGCAACTGAGGCTCCAGCTGTCACACGGACGTTGCTCACAGCCCAGGGATGGGGGGGGACACCTTGGGTTGGCCTTCCCCGTCCCAAAGGGCTCAACATGGGTTCAGCACGTCAGCAACAGGGCATTTCTCTGGTGTCATCATGCCAGGCCTCTACTCTCAAAGAGAAAATGGAAACACTCAAAGCGTGGCTCCACCACGGCTGGCTCTGGTGTCAAAGTGTCACTTGCAACAGGTCTGGGGATCCCGGCATGCTGCCCCCCGCTACGACAGGCCCCCCACCTCCAGGGCACAGAGAAGACGTGCCATCGCAGCCCTCCTGGCCAGGGGCCACGCAGCCACCCCTCTGCCACCAGCGCCGCGGGGACCCCGGCAGCCCTGACACGGCAACGGGACACGTGGCCGCGCGGTTTGGCGTTGAGTCAGGGCATTCAGG
Organism: Athene cunicularia; assembly: GCF_003259725.1. Classification (NCBI taxonomy): domain Eukaryota; kingdom Metazoa; phylum Chordata; class Aves; order Strigiformes; family Strigidae; genus Athene; species Athene cunicularia. Next base: position 28,102,037 of record NW_020799092.1, read on the forward strand.
CAAAACGACTTGCCAAAATCCAACAACAGCAACTTAAAAAAAAAAATAAATTAACTTGATCCCCATGGCATGCTTCAGCAAGGCCATCTGCTAAGCATATAAAGCAGTAACAGCAGACACGGTTTATATCCCAATAACAGACCAAGACGAAAAGTGAGATTCCGGTGGCGCTTTCCTCTGTCTGGGGGTGTCACAGACAAGGAGCTCTGCCCTGAGCTCCAAGGAACAAGATGCAGCTGGGTTCTATCCCTTGAGCTGTGCTGGAGAAAGGGGCCCTTGTGGAAGGTTAAATAACGACAAAAAAAAATAGGGGGGTTAAAAAAAAAAAAAAGTGAGCACCTAACTAGTTTGACAAAAAAAAAAATAATCCATCACCGAAACAAAAAACAAACATGCAAATGCACTTATCAAAGCTGAAAAGTTAAGGATGAACATCCTGAACCAGAACAGAGAGAATAAAACCAACCAAGATGTCACCAACAAGCATACTTGCTATTTTTTACTTCTAACCTTTCATTTACGTACTCACCATATGGAATTTTTTTCGGTGCAAACAAAGTTGCTGTCATTTTATAGTACGCAGCGAGGCACTGGGAACTGTGAGCATCACCCTTCCCGAACAAAAAGAAATAACTTTTTAAAGCCGCGTTACCCTCCCTCCACATTTAATTAACCACCAACACTTGTTGATGTGTAACAGTCACAACCTCTACGCGGGCCCGGGGATAAAAGGTATTTTTCTTCTTGAGATTATGAGGAACCTGTTTTAACTCTGTGGAAAAAAAAAACACTGTCAGCAGAGGCAAGGACAACTTTCCAGAAGAGCACCACAGAGTCCACGGGTGGTGGGAGGTTCAATGCAGGCTCTGCCCAAGTAGTGCGGGTGAGGTTCAGTCCCTTGACCAAAGAGCACCACCACCGCACCGTGAGGGCTGGGGGCAGGTGGGTACACACAGGAGGTGGCCAGAATCCAGGCTTTTTTTGTCACTGACAGGTTGGTTTTTTTCAGTGGAAAGTGCTGCTTCAATTCTACCAAAAGTGGAAGAATATAGAGTGAAACAATCTCATGAAAATGAAGTTGGACCTTATTCTATCATCACAGATGTTTCAGAAAGATGTATTCCAAAATGGATTTATTTAAAAAAAAAAATAGAAAAAAAAAATCTTTCAAGCCGTATGTACTATGTTACATTTTCTTCTAAAGTTTAAAATGGAAATTAAACGAATTCTTGCGCACGGTCTCTGCAAACGCTTAGCTTGGAGGGAGGAGGGGAAGCTCCCCCCAGATCTCAACTTCTTTGCAGAGTAAAACAATCTGTTCTTGGATCAGCACTACTAGCAGATAAATACATTTAGGTACTACTCACATCCTTCTCCGTGCTGATCCACAGAAAGTGGGTATCTGTTACAGCTAGAGGGGCGTTAAACCCGAGCTGCAGAACTTCACGCTTTAGGGCTGGGAGTTCCTCCTGTCAGTAACTGGCACATCAACCCCGAGCGACCGACATTTTCCATTGCCTTGCTTCTGTGGGGTCATAAAAAGATCAGCCTTACACATACACTTTTGTTTATTTATTTATTTTAAAAAATAATGAGGAGGGAAAGATTTTCCAACATCAACTTTCCTAGGAAAATTCTTCAGGATGATCAAAAACTTCTGAAGAGGCTGAAGTGCTGACAGGGAATGAGAAATTCAAACATCACAGAATCTGTGGAATTAATTCCCCCAACACGTGTAAAAACAATTATCAGAGAAACCTTAAAACATGAATTTGTTTACTTGATTTTTTGGGCCTGATGGAGGTTCCCTGCAGGGTAACTGTGGGAGCACAAGCCTAACTGCATCCAACCAGCCTCGCTTAAGGAGCTATTCCGAAACGCTACGCTAGCGGGAAACCCATTCCCAACTGTGCCAGGGCACTGCAATATCCAAGCACCCCGTTGGCCTGCCAACCATGCTATAGCTAAGTTATCACGGGCATGGTTTAGACTGTACCAAAAAATCCAGTTAAAACCAAAAAAAAAGTCCGTCACAGAGGGCAGGACCTCAAAATGGGAACGCTTTGGACAGGATAACGTGTCAGCAAAGCTAAAGCTGGTGATGACTGAGATGAGGCGTCTGAAGAGAGGCCCAGCAAGGAGATCCTGGATCACTGCTGCAACACCACTTCGACCGCCTCCTCTGCTGCTCTTTGACAGTTGCTGCTGCTTTTGTCTGCAGTAATTCAGCCACGTATCAGACCCGTATTTGTGAAACTGGGAGGTTTAGTGCGGGTTAACTCATCGGATGGCTTCTCAGTAGTGCCAAGGTCTGGGCTGGATCAGTAGACCCCTGAGAAAAGGAGGATTTCTGACCTAGCCGTCCTCGAGACACTGCTCCCAGCGCTGTCAAGGCTCTTCTGCAGCCTCCTCCGAAGTGCTATAAAATTTATCCTCAGGAAGTATCACAGGCTGACGCCGCCGTCGTCTTTTCCTACTTCCAGAGCGCTGAGGCTCCCCCAGCACAGCAGGGTTTCCATCTCAGCATCCCCCCCCCTGCCACTGGCCTACTCCTCACAACATCTTCTACCAATTTTATCTTGGCAGGTTTTCTGCAAGAAAGCAGACTGCAAGAAGCAGTCTTGTTCTCTTCAAATATAAAACAAAAATAATTAGAAAAATAGCTGGGGTCTTCTGAGTTCAAACTGTACAGTCCTCAACTGTTTCTCTTTGCATGTAAGACTCAGCAGCTAGCTCCTCTGAGAAGCCAGAGTGCACAACGTGCCGGCGCCGAGGTATCGCTGAAAACCTCAGCCCCTGCAGCTCCTCAGCCTCTTCCCAGCAGCCTGACGGCAGCACCACTCCCCGCTGAGGCTTCAGCAGCTTCCCAGGCCAAAAGAACCAAAATAAGCCCCAGAAAACTCACTGTACGCTGCGTGAAATACTTTCCTTTTCTTCAGGGGAAGCTCTGTTTAGCAGACTTTCTGCTTTATGTTTTTTTTATGACAGGGTTTGTGTGTTTTATCAGGCTGTTTTGCGGCGCGTGCGGGGGCTCTGGTTTGGCGCTCGCGGGCACCCAGGAACAACCACAGAACGATGGTGGGGAAGCAGCGAAGGGCCGAGCCCGGGCCACCTCCCCTGGGCCGCGCGTGTGGCTCGGGCGGTGCCATCGGCCGGAG
>NW_020799092.1:28105244-28110241 GCF_003259725.1 Athene cunicularia
CCCCAGCTCTGGCCGAGGCTGAGCAGTCGGTGATGGTGGTTGTGCCTCTGTGGGAACACGTTTCAGAAGGGGAACGTGGGAGGGGGAGCTGTGAGGGAGACACCTCTGCAAACACCGAGGCCAGAGGAAGAAAGGAGGAGGAATGGGGGGAGATGTGGCGGGGCAGAGACCCCCTCAGCCCGGGGAGGGCATCGGGGGGGCAGATGCCGACCTGCAGCGGGGAGGGCCCCACGCTGTGAGGGGAGGAGGGAGAGAAATGGGGAGCAAAGCTGAGCCCAGGAAGAAGGGAGGGCTGGGGGGAAGGTGTTTAAGATGTGCTGGTGTTCCTCACTGTCCTACTCTGACTGGACAATTCAGTGGTGGCTGTGGTGAAATTAAACCGATGTTCTTTCTCTTCCCCTAACGAGTCTGTCTTTTGCCCACGACCACAATGGCCAAGTCATCCCTCCCTGTCCTTGTCACAATCCCTGAGACATTTTTCTCCTCCCCATCCCCACGGGGGAAGGAGTGAGCAGGCACCTCCTTGGTGCTCAGTTGCCCTCTGGACAGTTGCTGAGCCCCAGGTGCGTGGGACCAGGCTCCTGCCAAAGGACTAGAGGACAGGACAGTCATTATCAGCGCGAGCACTGGCCTGAGAAATGGGCTGGGGCTCACCCGGAAAGGGAACTCTTCCAGAAACTAAACACCTGGTGAAGGGAGAGCCCGGGAAAGGCCACTGAGAGGTGGCCACCGAGAAAAGCGCGGACCCAAGCAGGGTTGATGGCCCTCCCGGCTCTTTTTGTTCTCTCCATGTGGCTGCAAGCTCTTCCCCCCCCCCGAGGCAAAATTGGACTATCTGCAGAATCTGTGTGGAGGAACTGAAGTCTCCAGAGTTTTACTCTTTTTGACCTCTTTTTCCCTAATTTAAGAGAAATTAAATGCTGCAGCCTTCAGGCTGCTAGAGATCCTAAGGGAAAAAAAAAAAAAAAAGTCACCGAATTCCCCAGTCTTCCCTGGGATTTGCTCCCGAAAACTTAGAGTCTGCGTATTTATGTGCCTGTTTTGCACTAGAGCACACCAGACCATAACGAGCCAAGCGCAAGAGGAACGCTCTGCAGATGGTGCCAGATGGATGCCAGACAAACTCCTCATGTTACTGTCCAGCACAACCGCTAAGCTTCTGCATCCCAGTCAAACCTCCAAGGCATCCAACGCGAGTATTTTACTTGCCAGAGAGACGTGTCTTTCCCGTGCCAGCTCAGGTCTTAAGTTTACTTATTCTTCTCACGTAGCAGAACTGGCAGAACTAACCGAGCAAGATCAAAAGGAAAAGGAACTAGATGAGGAAAGATGAAGTATTGAAATAATACTGGTAACAGACAAGCTGCAGTTCATGATCAAAGGAATGAATCTGGCCCCAACTATATAAATAAAGAAGTACCTTCCCCCTTTTCTGAAAGGAAGAATTATTTGTTTGCCCTCATGTCACGCATTTCTTTCAAGTGCAATTATACTTGGGTAGCTGAAAGAAAAAAAAGTGACAGAGCACCTCAAATGTTATTTACTTGCTTTAATCATCGCAAAGGAGGGCCCCCCCGGGACATCACTGCTTTCCCATCCGTGTTGTGTATCATCTACCAAACCAAAATCACCAAACCCCAGAGCATCTTCCATTCCAGCTGAACCAGGCGAGTGTCAAAACACGGTCTCATGACCATGAGGAGCTGAAAGCAAAGGCTCCTCAGCAGCCGGAGCAGCACCGTCTGTCCCGGCTTACAGTGCCTGCCCCCCACACCTGCCTGCACAGGCACACAGCGCCCGGCAGCGCCAGCATCTCTGAGCTGACTCTACCCCAAAACTGGATCTCCCTAAAGGAAACATGGCACTGCCCGGCCGCTTCTGACCTCGCTCCCTGTTGGCTCTGCTATGGGCACGCTGACCTGCAAGGCAGGAAAATTCCCATCTCCCAAGCCAGGGAAGGCAGCAGCTTGATGCCACCTACCTCACCTCTTGGGGCGTCTTGGTCATCTGCATGAAGCTGCAGGCAAGGGGCTCCCAGAGGGCTTGATGTCCAGGTGGTGCAAGTGGGTGAAATGGTTTTCCACCCATACAAACTGACCTCAAAGCCTGAAAAAGGAAAAATACCCCCGGCCTCTCACTCACCAGCTCTCCACGATGAGTTGGCTGCTGCCCAGTCGGCTACTGGTGCTCAGGTAAGCCAAGGAGATCTCCCCACTGGGGTCACTGCTGGTCCCACAGCACCCGTCACGCTGGTCCATCCTGGGGAACGGACCTCGGGGCCCTAGAGAAAAAAAGTCTTTGCTGCCTGAGAGAAAAAAAAAAAAAAGAGAGTGATATTTTAGGGTTCTGACAAAGGCAAATTTCTAGACATTTCAGTCTAGAAATCCTCACCTTGGCTTTAAAAGTCTCAAACACTATTCACTTCCCATCTTATTTATTAAGTACAGCCCCTTGGCCACAGGACACCGGGGGAGCTGATGGCTGTGGGGCGAAATCCAGGCGGTGACAAGCTCAGAGGGAGCCCCGATGTGCTAAAGACCAGGAAGCAGCAGATTTTCTGTGACACATCCCAGAACTGGATGAGTTGTTTTTCCTCCCTCCCACTATCCCAAGGCAGAAACAGGTCCAGACCCCTCTCCTCGCTCCAGGAGAGGTTAGTCCCGGCAGCAGCCCCTCGGTGTGCAGATTTCTAGTGCTCTGCCCTTGTACATCAGAGTCCCCAAACCATTAAACCATTACAGGGGTTTCCCACCGACATGGGTGGTCTCACAGCGCGCCTGCACGCGGAGATTCTGCACCGAGGAGCGCCTCAGCCTGACACGAGCACTAACTAACGGCAAAGCGGAGTGTTGAGAGGCTTCGTGCTCCCACGGGAAGGACCGAGTTTCACAAGACCTGGGCTCATACTTCTCTGTTTTACCAACAAGCTGATGTGTGGAAAACTTGGTCCACCCGACAGAAAAGGCTGCAGGTTTTGGATTCTATTTTGTTTTTCAGTGTCAGCTCTGAAATACACAAAATGTCCTTGTAGAACTGAAATTTCCAACTAATTTGATGTTTGCGTGCCAAGATTTTGCAGCGCGACGGTTCCTGAACAGAAGGTGAACGTTAGCAAACACATTAAAAGGAAACATGCCAGCATCATTGGAATCAACTCCTCTGGTCCTGCTGACACATCCCCACGGAAATCTGAACTGCACAAAGCTGCGCCTTCCGAGAGAAAGCAGCTCCTCTGACAACCCTCTGCCACCAGGTCAAAGAGGCCATTTCACCTCTTCACCTTCCCTCATCTCTTATTTATTTAAATCAGCCACTCTGAAGCATCTGCCTTGCCCTAGTACTTTTTTTGTGGTTGTGCTTTGCTTCAGGGGAGCTCTCACCTCCGTACATGCCCCTTGCCAGCTATTGTAACACCAGTCATACCAGCATAAATCCTGACTGGCTGTATTTTCATAAATGCTTCCTTTGTGTACATTAGTCACCTAATAAATAATTGGCAAACAGTACGGGGCTCCTGGCTCTGTGAACGGGCACGGTGCTGCCAGGGCTGATGAAAGCGTTATCGGCTGACACAGGGTGTTCCACGGAACAACAACAGGCGTGCGGATTTGCAGCCGTGCAATACGGAAAGTGATGACAGCCGAAAGCAGGGGAGCTGGGCAGCAGCTGCAGGAATCAGGAGTTTTGTCTGGCTTTGGATGCAAACCGGAGCTTCTCTTGGCCTCACATTGTCAGATGACTTGGCTGCAAAGTGCTCCGAGGGTATCAGGTTAAAGCGGCCCCCGGGGGCTGGCTCCCAGGCTGTTTCACGGGCAGTGTGACCAAGCACCGTGTTCTCATCGCATCATTTGACAACCTGGGCTCAATTCCCTTCCCAAGACATAGCAGCTCTGCCACAGGGAGAAGGGGACGACCTTTCTGGGCAAAGACAAACCACATCACGTGCTCCCACACCTCCGTGCCACTCGTTGGTCACGTCCTTCGGGCACACAGCCTGAGTCGGTAACTCCTGTTTGGCTTTGTCCCTCTCCCTCCCACTTTACCCTCCTCACTCCTCTTCCTGGCACGTCTGTACCCCGGGCAGGGTTCTGATCAGGGCTGGGGGTTGCTTCCTAGGGCAGACAGTCCCACTGCAGTTACACCTGTGGGGTAACATTTAGGAAAAATCATTTGATACTTGATAGGATCGAGGGGAAAATACTGTTCAAACTCAGGCAAGGAGAGGACATTAGTGAGATGGGGCTGGGTTTATGCTGGAGAAAGAAACGCTATGGAAGCAGAAGGAGGGAAATTGTATAAAGAAAAAAAAGAAAAAAATAGAAACCCCAAATGTTTTTCCCAGGTCTGCATGCTAAAATACGATGAGGCTGGCTAAGGAGAGGAAGACTCCACCTTTGGGAGAGAGAGATGTCCCCAGACCTGCTGAGGGGTGTGATCACAGAAACCTGCGTAGGGCCGTGCCTGAGAGGGGACGGGCAGCAGGAGACCCTGGAGCACAGGGAGTACAGCTTCCGCCGTCACGAAAAGATCGTTCAGCAACTCCTGAAGCTGCAGCTGCTGAAAGGAAACTCGGGTCCAGGAGCTCTGCACCAGGCAGGGTCAAAGGGACCACGTAGCCCTGGCTATGTCCTGTTGGAGGCACACACAAGTCCATACGACTCCTGTCTCTCCCAGAATACCACGCCTAGACGGCCGCCTTGCACATTACCAGACCCAGAAAGACACAGAAAATTCACACGAAATGCTGAACGAATTATTCCGAAGGAAGTGCTTTCTCACACCTCCCCTCACGGAGAGAAGGGCCCGTCCCAGGGCCGGGGCTGCTCCCCAGGAGGTGCCTTGACACCACCAGGAGCCCAGATCCAACCCGACCATCCCAGAGGCTCTTCCCTGTGGGCTGAACGGGAGCTGCGGTCACCCTCACCCTGCTCAGACAAGGGGTGCTCACACTCTGGGAAGGGGAGGGGAGGGGAAGGGAAGGGAAGGGAAGGGAAGGG
>NW_020799092.1:28110291-28116755 GCF_003259725.1 Athene cunicularia
AGAAAAGAAAAGAAAAGAAAAGAAAAGAAAAGAAAAGAAAAGAAAAGAAAAGAAAAGAAAAGAAAAGAAAAGAAAAGAAAAGAAAAGAAAAGAAAAGAAAAGAAAAGAAAAGAAAAGAAAAGAAAAGAAAAGAAAAGAAAAGAAAAGAAAAGAAAAGAAAAGAAAAGAAAAGAAAAGAAAAGAAAAGAAAAGAAAAGAAAAGAAAAGAAAAGAAAAGAAAAGAAAAGAAAAGAAAAGAAAAGAAAAGAAAAGAAAAGAAAAGAAAAGAAAAGAAAAGAAAAGAAAAGAAAAGAAAAGAAAAGAAAAGAAAAGAAAAGAAAAGAAAAGAAAAGAAAAGAAAAGAAAAGAAAAGAAAAGAAAAGAAAAGAAAAGAAAAGAAAAGAAAAGAAAAGAAAAGAAAAGAAAAGAAAAGAAAAGAAAAGAAAAGAAAAGAAAAGAAAAGAAAAGAAAAGAAAAGAAAAGAAAAGAAAAGAAAAGAAAAGAAAAGAAAAGAAAAGAAAAGAAAAGAAAAGAAAAGAAAAGAAAAGAAAAGAAAAGAAAAGAAAAGAAAAGAAAAGAAAAGAAAAGAAAAGAAAAGAAAAGAAAAGAAAAGAAAAGAAAAGAGAAAAGAAAAAAGAAAAGAAAAAAGAAAAGAAAAAAGAAAAAAAACCCACACAATGGAAAACCTTTACAGCCAAGCCTGGCAAAAACGAAGCCTCTTTCTGTTGCGGACAACAACCCAAGCAGAGCTGCAGACTGCCCAGCAGCACCAGGTTCCCGGGGACTCGGGGTACATGTCCCGCGGAACTGCCACCTCCTCCCTGGGCTCGGGGCCCGCCGGCGCTGGACATTTATAATTCATCCGCTTTAGATCTACTTGCTTGCACTAAGAGCTCCGAGACGCAAGATTAAAATCCTTGTTGCAAAACTGAACTCATCAGAACTTCCTGCACCCAAAAAGCCCAACCTCTATTAATAATTCATCTGCCCAAGGAAGGAACGATATTTGCTTTCCAGTGTGAGTTTGGGGGCTGATTTTTCTGACCTCTTATGTCCAAAGGAGTATCCGTAAAATAATGAAATGTAAGGCATAGTCTGGCAGGCTATTTTTAGAAAACTAAATTATCAAGCTTGAACATTAAAGTTAAAGAGAGAGGCACTGCAGGGCTAAGCAGAAAGAAACATAATAATGTCACCATTTTTTTGAATTTACTGAATATTTGCTTTTTAAAGTCAAATTGTACTTTTGTAATCTCTCCATTTAGAGAAGAGGTTGGGGAAATATTCATGCGCACGGTCTGACAGCTGAATCACCTCCGTTTCCTGTGCATCCCATTTGCTTTTTCTGTATTATTCACTACCACAGAGACATAGTAATTTGACGTTAATTTAATTTACATATATTAAATGTGCTCAGAGTATTTGCACAGCTTGACTAGGACTATGGGACCCACTTTCCACATTCAGCTGAGTTCATGGCAAAGCCCACAGGATGCGGCTGTTTTGCTAAGCTGGCTGTGGAACACAGTCATCTCTTAACTCCTCAAGTTTAACTATTCATGAAGAGTTAATTACTTCTGTTCTGGGTATCAGCAACAGCTTGACAAGTCTTACGCATTGGCATCTTTATTCTTTCTCAGACCATCGCTCTGCATCTGTGTCTGACTCAAAGCCTTTCAGAAAAAGCCTCCTTGTTTATCAATACAGTTCTCCTTCTGGAAATAATACAATTTGCTGAGTGTAAAAAAGACTGTCATCGTTTTGAGAGAAGAGGGAATCTGGACCTTCACAGTGATCTTTTAGCTCCTTGCATCAGTCTGAGCCTTGGTCTGCAGTGCTACCCATCCCTGATCCCGGGTTAAAGCATCCTCTTTTGGCCGTTATTTAGAAGGACCTTTACTGGAAACCCGCTCACGGCTGTCTGCATTCCACAAACACTACCAAAGGGTGAGCAGTCACCGTGCCAGCTGATGGAAATGTCAGGAATGTAGTTTGTTGCTTTTAAAGCTGGGAGATGAATTAAGGAGAGCCTAAACCTTAACCCGTAGGTCTCAATCTGAATTTTCAAATAGTCTATGGACCGAGGGTTTGGCATACTCTGACAGAGAAGGGGCATCTGCACAGCAGTCACAGCTGCTCTGGCACCCCAAGCCTGGGGCTCTGCCCTTTCCCGGCAGGAATTAGAGTTGAAGCGAGAAACTTGTACCTGAGAGCAGCTGATGAGCTTGCCAGGAGCCCAGCAGACGCCCTGCCATGAACACGGCGGGTTGTTTGACTCACTCCTAGAATGATCAGAACCTGAAAACCGAAAAAAACCCAGGTTAATGAAACTCATCCGTGTTTTGAAGATTTAATCAGCTTATGTTTGAAGCACATCATTTTCCCTCCTTGAGCGAAGAGTGAGCGACTTGGAGAGCAATAGGAAAGAGAACACAGCGATGGCTTCACAGTCAACAGCTCCCACGTAGGACAGCAGAGTTAATCGTGTCCCCGTGCTGCCATGAACATCCTCCTGTCCAAAGAGTCCCCGTTCCCCCGCACACACCACCCCGTGTAGGTAATTCAGAAGGGGTTTGTGAAGGGAAATACAGAGGCAGAAGAAATATGCTGAGCTGGAACTAACCACTCACCGTCCTAACAGCCACCTTCTAAAGTTAAACAAGAGCTTCGTAAAGCAAACAAGAAACCAACCTCTTCTGTGCTGAATAAGTATTGCAGAGGCTTAATGTTTTATCAGCTTCCTCGTTTGGCTCGCTTAGGCAGCAAGTTTTTTTAGGTGGTGACCTTCCCTCCTACAGAAGCTGCTGCCCAGGCTGGGATCCCGCGGAGCAGCTCTGCAAGGGAAGAGAAGGAGAGGAGTTGGGCTCTTCTAGCTCATTTTAGGGTGGGGGAACACGCACGGAAGATGAAAGGTGGGACATATTAAAAGAAAACTATGAGAGTGAGTGAGAAAGCAACATGAGTCAGCAGACGAGCCACCAGCAGGATTTGCTAATTAGCCATCAGCTGCCGTGAAGGTAAGTGGGGAGGAAGCTGCTGCCCCTGAGCTGTCACCATCATCTCGTCAGGGCTCGCTTCTCCTACACATCCTTTCTTCTTATCTTCTCCGTTGAAAGGCAGAATCCTCGGGGACAAACCGATCAGGAGCAGCAAACCATGAAGCTCGGCAGGCAGGCAAGCCTGGCACCGGCGCGCTGACAGCTCGGGGGTGATGTCTCCGTGCAGTGTTTTTTGCGTTCCAGCGCGGGGATGGGCCCGATTCTGCCGGAGCTCCACGGGCACCAGCCTTCAGGCGAGGCAGATGGAAACCTGGCAGAGCATCACACGTGCCGAGGCTTTGCCATACAGCCCTTGTCTTCTTTTGTCTGAACTCGAGCTGGATACGCAGAAGAAACCACAAATGAGAAATCTTCTGCTTATTAAACTGTGTATAATATTGCTGTGTCACACGGGTGCCATCTGTGTTTAGCAGCAGTGGGTGTTAAAAGCAAACGGTGGAAGAACGAAATTCACGTTGCTCTGTAACGGCAGTTTGTTCTAGATAATACTCCATGGTGAAGGTGTTACTTGAAAAGTGATTAGAAAATCTGGTGCTAAGGCAGTCGGCAATAATTTCATTTAAGTACCAATTAAAAATCAGGAAATAAAATTCTGATTTAAGAAATACTTGTAACATTTTTTTCATCTGTTTTTTCCACTTAGCCCATACCTGGAATGAAGAGCACTTTTGTAAACTGAAACTACTGTCTAAAATCAGTGCTCCCGGGGAGTTTTCCATAAACATTTTGTTAGGTCTGAGCTATCGCTCCTTTTATTTTATTTTTTTAAAGCAAAATAGATCTAATTTCCCATTCACAGAGCCCCATCTCTGCTTGATTTGCAGTCCAGATTTTGCCGTGTTGTGCTAATTCCTGAGAAGCGGACAGATAAACTCGCTCGAAACAAAACCAAACCAGCCGGGTTTGTTTCACCCTGTAAGAAGGAAACACAAGGAATTAATCAACAGGAGAAAAAGGAAAGGCAGGGCGGCGAGAGAGAGAGAGAGAAAAAAAGATATTCCCACCATCACCACCACTTTTAAACGGTTGTGAACAGCCCCCCCCTTCTATGCAGAAACACCCCTCCACTGCAAGGAGCCCCCGGACTCCCGCCGGACTGTCTAAAGGTGGGACATTAACAGGGCTTTATCCCCGGCTGCGTGGACCCAAAAGGTGCCCATGGCCACGGCCCTGCCAGGCTGCAGCTCGCCATGGCAGACCCCCAGCCCGAGCTCTGGGCTTCCTGGCAGCCCTTGCCTTCACGGCGGGTTCACACCAGCGCCCTGTGCGTAGCCACCCAGTACCTTCCAGAAAGAGTCTTTTAAAAAATAATTTCATAAGTATCACCACTTTTACTCCTGCAAGCAGGAGAACACTGCAGGTCTTTATTTTTTTTTTTAAGACAAATTACAGATTCCGTTTCCCACAGAGCGACCCAAGTCACTCCCTCCCTCAAATGCATGTACAGAACAAAACAAAACCTTCCCTGCTTTCCTTCTTTACAACTTCCTTCTAGTGACAAGATGACAACCTGCTACCTCTTTGGTCAGGAGAGCACCTGATTTAAAAAAAACAGCTTTCTGTCCATCCTTTGCAGCTGGGAGGCTTCCAGACCCCATCCCCATCCCTCCAACTGGGAGTCAACCCAAGAAAATCAACAGAGTCCCAGTAGAAACCACTGGTCTTCTGCAGATGGCTCCTCGTGCCATTCAGCTCGGCACGGGCAGATCCCAAATCTGTCGCAGGAGTAACTGGAGAATGCAGAAATGAGGAAAACTAGTTCAGGTATTTGTTTTTCTTAACTCGGACATTTTTTTAATTTAAAATGGGAAGGGCATGTTCTTGTAATGCGAATGGGTAATATATGTTGATATCTATAAAAATCATCACCATTAACTTAATAACACTGTTAACAATTTCCACAAAAGCATGGAAACACGTTAAAGCTTAAGTAAAACAACCCAGTCCGACCATCTTTTTGCAGAATTCACCCCACAGACCTTTTACCTTAAGTCAAACAATCAGTTTTTAAGAACCAGAAAGACTTTCACTACCTTTCTGAAGTAAACGTTATTCAAATTAAGTCTTGGGTGGGTGGCAGCAGGAAAGGACAGTCCATCTATTTTTTTTTTAATTAACATTTCTGTTGATGTTTCAGTCTCTCAGTGACAGAACTGGAACACAAGTGCCCGTGGGGAGCACCAGAAATGGCTGAAATCCAACCCAGACAGTTAATCTTCAGGAAGTGGCTGATGACAACGCCGGCAGTTTCTTGCCCCTTCTCCTCTGCAGATGACCAGCCTTCAGGAAAGCCCAGCTGCCTGCTGTGCCAAACAAATTAAGGCTGTACTGTGTGCGCAAGAAGGATGAACAGAAAATAAACCACCTTCAGACCACCAGCCTAGGATATTACTGACCTCTACTCGTCTGTACCCTTCTGAGATGTTACTCTTGCCTGTCGATCCCAGAAGAGCGAGCTAGCAGAGATCTCCTCTTTTACAAAATACGCTGGCTTAGAAACTGAAAAAAAATCCTGCTTGGCAGAGCTTGGACTAGAAAGCTGGTCTTTAAAAAAAGGAGCCTTAGGTATTTGCTTGCACAATCTGTCCAACTGCACGTGGGCATTTATTGAAAAAAAACCCAGAGATTATTGTGACTATCAAACTATTGTTACCACCAAAGAGCAGCAGACATCATCACAAGGGCCTGGTGCCACTTATATCCACCTGGTTCCTTCGTTTTCTCCCAGAGGAACTCAGAATGTGGAAGCACAGACTTAGAGGAGCACGGTTCCAAGAACTTAACAGCAAACATTTGCAACTGAGATAAAAAAATGTACCCTTTAATATTAGATGTTCGGTGGGAGGTTGCTTAGACCGGAGCAGCAGAGCAGAGGGAAGGGCAGGGGTAGCATCGTATCTTTAAAGAAGGTAAGACCTTTGATTTTAGTGTGAAAGAAGTGATGGAAGAGAACTGACACCTTGTTGGCAGGACACAAATGGTCTAAATTATACAAAGGTTTCTCTTGCCTTATTCAAAAGGGATTCGTTCTCTCCTGCAAAATATACTGGGAGGGAGGAATCTGAAAAGCTGCACTGATGTGGCAGAAAGCAAATTGCAGGCTACCCCCGAAGGCACTGAGAAGCAGCCTACAGGCTGGTGTAATGAGCTTCTGCAGAGGAAAAAGTTGAATTTCACCTTAATCACTGTCACAGAATCCCAGAACCATCCGGGCTGGAAAAGCCCTTGAGGCTCCTCCAGCCCAACCATGACCCTCCCCTGACCGTTCCCAACTCCCCCAGACCCCTCAGCGCTGGCTCAGCCCGACTCTTCAACCCCTCCAGGGATCCCGGGGACTCCCCCCTGCCCTGGGCAGCCCATTCCAACGCCCAACAGCCCCTTCTGCACAGAAATCCTTCCTCAGAGCCAGCCTATCTTCTCCCCCCC
>NW_020799092.1:28116805-28131244 GCF_003259725.1 Athene cunicularia
CCCCCCCCCAAAAAAAGGCAAGCATTTGCATTCCCTGCTCGGTAGTGACCCATTCAGCCCCCGCACTGTCTCTGAAGGCCAGTGGACTGTGAAAACCCATTTTCAGTTTAACAGACATGTGTCATATTCACACCAGCCTCATCATGCAAGTGGTCAGAGACAGCCAGGCGGAGAATCCCGGAGCAGTTTTTTCTCCAGAGGGAGGATGTCAGGAGCAGATTCTGTGTTCACCTCTCTGGAGATGGGGCCTGGAGCATCCCTCAGGGAAAAAGGGTCGGCGGAAGGGCGATAGCAGAGGACAACCACACTGTAACAGCAAAGTCCCCAGGAGGAGCTGCCAGGAAGGGGCTTCAGGCTGCAGATCCCGTGAGGCTTGTCCTTCCCACACCTGGGAATTTAACTCTGGGGGGACAGTAGGATTTAAAAGATAACCCCACGCTCAGCACAGTTTCCCCAGTTAAGTGTAATGGATTTGGTGAATTTTGAGACAGCTCACACGTCCTCCTGCAGCACAGGGGTTGGAATTCCCGTGGGGGATGTGTCCAAGAGCTACTCTGAGCTACCACTGCTCCGAGCAGGGCTAATTCCCCCTTTGCGCCCATAAATGGTGGGATTCAGTTCTGAAACCTCCGTTCCAGGTACAACGGGGTGCTCCACCCAGCCTCCAGTTGCCATCATCCCAGAAAGAGATGTCTCCCTTACATCCCATCACCTCTGTCCCGTTTGCCATCAGGGTCCAAACCTCTCAGATTCATAAAAACATCACAAGCGGCATGAGGACCCTCGGTCTGGGCAGTCACATCACACCTTCAGTGTCCTACCCAAACAACCGCCCGGGTAGTTCGTGGCAGCACTAACACTCTGAGCACGTTGTCCCTCCACTTTTACCCACTTCCCATGCTACCGCTCAGGGGTCACCGGGCACACTGGATGCAATTCAGATGGTTTTTCTGGGACAGAAAGAGCCACGTTCAGGCTCAGACTCTCTCCTGAGGGCCATGGACCGCAGATAAACTTAATCCGGTTTATCGCTCCCTCAGCCCTTCCCAAACACAGTGGGTTTGCAACAGCCTTTTAGAATTTCTTTAGGTTTCTCAATGGAAAATTGATTTTCTTTCTTCATAGGGCTCTTTTGTGCCAAACTCAACCTTTTGAGCCCTCCTTACTGGAGGGCTCAGCTACACAGTTCCCTTTCCTTCCTTCTGTCTTGGCCCCCCAGGTGGTGGCAGTTCCTGCCTCTTATTACAGCCAAATGGGTAAACCTTTCATGCAGAATTTTTTCTTTCCTAGTGAAAGCAAGTACCCTTTTACCCGAGTGTGCTGGATGTACTTCATTTCTTTTTAAACATACACGCTTCAGCGTAGCCTTTGTAGAAGAGAAGGAAAAAGATCGATAAATAAAATAAATAAACCATAAATGCATCTCTTTTGGAGTCAAAGGGATGAAGAGAAAATAGTACAGAGGAGGCCACGAGGTTATTTGTGCACTCAGCAGTCATCCACCTACCAGCATTCCTGAAACACGCACCGAAATTAGGGAACGTTGTGTCGCGGGACGCAGACATCAGGCACGTTGCTCAAAGCCTCAGCTCCTGGAATCATACAAGTACACTGAAATTTTAATATCTTAGAAGGAAGGAAAAAAAAAAAAAAGTAGTTTCCATCCCTGATTACTAGGAAAACAACACACATTAAAATATGCTCCGAGAAGACATGAAACATTAGTGTAGCGCTCAGGAGGGGAAAAACCCAGGAGTTCTGCTTCCCAAATGGGGCTTCTGAGCCCACCAGAGCACATCAGCATCATACAACTGATTTTTCTTGTGAGAATAGCAGCGTAATGCAATTAGCATTAATTTGGAGAGGAGTAAGGAAATGGCTCCCCATGACCATGCGTAAAGGGCAAATCACTCACAGGGGCAGTCTCGGGCTATAAATAGCCCAGTCACAAGCGCGAGAAGCAGGGGAGCACGGCTAACGCCGGAAAGCAAATTTAAGTCGGCTTTGAAGTTAGCTGGCTTAAAGTCGGCGTCAGTCTGGAGGGGCAAAGGCGCTCGGGAGTGAACAATCCCGTCAACTGAATGTGACAGAAGATCGCTTGGATGACTTTGTGCGCGGGGGCTGAAATTAGAAAGCGGGGGGTGAGGCCGTGCAGGTGGAGGTGCTGTCAGGCGCCGGGATTCAGCCAGGCACGGGCAGAAAATAGCAGCTATCACAGCGAGCAGGCACTGGCTGTGATCAGGGAGACAAATGGTGCCGCCATTTACCTGAGAGGGAGCACCAATGCAAGGGAAAATATGACACCCCGCCCCACCCCATAGTTTTCTGTCTCAATATTGCTTTTTACACATTGCCATTTTTCCAGAATTCCTCTGAAGCTGAGGGACGAGTCTTAAGAGCAGGGACCAGACCCTCCCAGCACCAAGCAGAGGAAGAGAAGTGTACTTTGAATTGTGTTATAGACCCTTTCCCCCGAGAACTCACACGGAGCTTACTGCAAAGGCACCAGCTGGAGGTTTGGCCCGTGACACCGGATGACGAACGCTCTTCTCCTCTGAATGACTTCACAAACACCTAAGTGACCTTGAAAATCTGTTGATGCTCCCCCAAACTTTTTTTCCTTCTATGTTCTATATTTGAATCAATGGCTCTCTTCAGTTCCTAAACTCTGTCCCCCAGTGGTTTTCTCCAACAACACAAGCCATCAAATGCTTGGATCTGGTCTAGGCAGGGGTGGAACAGAGTGGCTCGCATGGCAAACCTGCAGCACATTCATTCCGAGATACTACAAAAATAGAGATGGTTACAAACAAGTAAGCAGGATCCTCCCCCCAAGCAGAACATGATCCAAAGTTATGAGGAAAATGGGACTGTAGTCTTCAACGGTCCAGATTCTGGGACTTGTTGCATTTGGTCCAGCTCAAAGTCAAAATTAACACCTTTAGCTTAAAACTAAGGCCACTTTGAAGGCCTAATGTCTGAGGAAACGTCAGATCTATTAAAAAGTAAAGGTAAGTTGAATCACCGCTTTAAAAAAAAAAAACAATCAAACATACAATTATATTCTAGCTGTGACATCCTAAAAAATATTGGGATTTAAAAATGCAATTCTAAATACATTAGGCCTTTCTAATGACTCCGCTATCAAACTTTTAGGTTTTAGGATTTCCCTAGTCTAGAAAATTAAGGGTTTTTTTCCTTACAAAAATACAGGGAGTGCCAGTCCTCGGGAAAACACGCAGGATTAATATCTAATTCCAGCAGCCCATGAGAAACCAGATGCTGAAATCAGGTGAATGCAAGTATAAATTATGCAAACAGCTTCTATTCAACGGACCCCCATGGAGGCTTTCAGAAACAGTCAGCATTTCTCAGTGCTGGCCTCAGACCAGCCATCGCTGAACAAAAACCCAAAGATCCCTCTGGTGCAGGCAGGGATGATTGGGGTATTGTTCTTTGGATAAGGCAGAAAAATCAGCGTCCCGTACTCTTGTGGTTCTGAAAGACGCCTGGGCCGTCTTTCCAAAACAGGACTGTTCAGCTTTCTGCTTCGCCTCTAATTTGACTGTTTCCTCCCTCAGCTGCCCATTGGGAATTGCTCCATGGGATTTGAGTTTGGAAAGGTTCCTTTGCTTCCTGTCCTTAATTCCCCGTGTAATTGTTGTGAACGGGCATATATCACATGAAGATACTCAAGCGTGATACGTAAGGGCTTCAGGATCTTCGGATCCTGTGGAAGAAACACACGGAGAAATGTCAAGCGAGTTAAAGAGCAGATCCAGGCCCATTCTGGCAACAACGAGAAAGGATCCATTTGTTGCGTTGCTTTGATATCGAATAAGACATTTTTCAAAGGGCATCTAAATTTATGCCTCCTAATTACAAGCACAATTATTTGGTCCAAACAAGAGAGAGTTCAACATCTAGCTAAACAGCCTGCACACGGATGCTCGTAGACGCGGAGTTCGTGTCAGGAAAACGTATTCACAGTCCTGATACCTCTCTGAAAATGTCAGGGTGCTGCCCTAAAGCTCTAGGGACAAAGCCTCAGCCAGCGTATAGCGTCAGCTCCAAAAATGAGGCTGGGAGGAATTTTTATTTTCACAACTTAGTATCCACATCGATTATTCCCAACTTAAAACCACAAGTCACGGAATGAAGACAAGGTTTTACGATGGAACGTTTTCTGTTCAAAACGGGCAAGGAGGTTCCTCTTCCCCTTTTTCTTAAAATTTGGGATAAAAACTTCAAAAGCTTGAAGAACTGTAGTATCCTTGCTCTCCCCTTACTCTACAATTTTCCCTATTCCTATTCTTCCCTCCTGAATTGTTAGGGATAGTTTCTTCTATCAGAACCGATAGTATTTCATTGCTTTCCATAAGCGACATAACAGCAGAAAACTGAGCCATTCATGAAGGTAGAATTAGAAAAAGAATTATCGAAAATCCCTATAAGTCCAAATCCTAGCAAATCATGGCTGTATAACAAAGTACTAGAAGGCAGCAATTCTCTTTCCTTGACATCTCATAAATTTCCCTGTCATCCTGAAAAATAATTACAACAGAATCCTGTAAAATAAATACAACAGAATTACTGTGGTGAGCAAGCCAACCCTTATAACAATGGAAATTAGGTGGAATTCCGCCACAAACCACTGGTATTATTTAGGTATATGAAAATACGTCTGGTCGGAACAGCACGGACAGCTGCTGCTCCATCAGCTTTCCCCAGAAGGTGCTTCATGCTGTGAGATGTTGAACATCTTGAGTGCCAGTAACAAGTCGAGAATGTTCTACACCTCCCTCATATGGCCAGGACCTATAATCTTAATTATTCCCCATTTAAACTGGGACCAGTCCGCCCTTGTCAGCTGCCCCCCAGCACCTGAGGCAGCTCCAGCTTCCTCGCAGAGGAGAACCGCCAGCAGTAGTGTAGAAGGGTGGAGAGGGAGGGTTTAAGTAAGCAGGGGAGCTGGGAAGTGTTAGTTACACAAACCCAACACATCCACCGCTAAAGATTCTGTGGGGTGTTAATAGTTGTGCAAAGGGAGTTTGCTGGTTAAAAAGCATATCCACTGAAAGATTTCCTGGGGGGAAATATCACTGTCAGGTGATTAGCAGGGGGAAAAGTAGTAAAATGGATGCTAGAAATGTAAATGCTATGCAATGAAAGCAAAGTTTGAAGAGAGCCCTGTGCGACGTTTAGGATTAGCTGCAGAGGTTCCTTCAGACCAAATATCGAGCTGAAGAGGAGTGAGCTCGTGCATATATTCAGTCTGCGAAGAACAAACAATTTCATGCAGTTTTACAGCAAAAAAAACCCTTTTTGTATTTCTTTCTTTTTGAAGAATAATCCAGATAACAAGAGTATTGAAAACGATTTCGAAGTCGAGTAACATGGAACTCTTAGTGCCCCTCTAATGATCCGCTGCCCCTCAGTGAGAGGCATCACTGCTCGACAGCCCGGGGCGGATCCACATTTCCTACACGGCTGCCTCTCCTAAGCTCACTGAAAGGTCATTCTTGGACTCTGAGGATGCAGTTTAAAACTTAACCAAGCTCTGAAAACAACCTTCCATCTTTAATGATGTGTTACAATCTCCCTGCAAAATACGAATGATTCAGCAGCCTCGTTGGGGTAATTGTGTTTACCCAGACCCATAAGTCTGACGGATTGAAGTGCTGCGGTCTGGATATTGGTGACCAAGTCTTTATGTAAGCACATTCATTTTCATTTAACTTATTGATTATTTTTTTTTCTCTCCGCACATCTTCCCCTGTCATTTAAACCAAGGAAAGAAGGAAAATAAAAGCTACTTCTGCCAGCCTCTCTCCCTCTTCTGGCTTTATTTCTCCCTTTCTTCTGTCAGAAAAGGTCTCCTGTGAAGGATCACATCAACTCAGTGTGGCAGAAAACAGCAGCTGCAGGCAAATTCAAATAGCAGAAAGACTCTGATAATGTCAGTGCATTAAAAGGGTGATATTGTTACTGAGAATCTGCTATAGCAATTACATATATCCCTGCATACTTATAATTAAGACACTCAGGATACCCAGTTGCTGTGAAAATAGATGTAACTCTCGGCTGCTACGACAGCGGTCGGAGCCTCAGAGGAAAGAAATTGCAACAGAGCTACAAGAAAAGGGACTGGCTCCCAGAGATCTGTCGTGAGATGGAGGAAAAACTGCACCCTCACGTAGCTCTCGGAAACGTCTGATGCCTTTTCTAAATGCCATGCCTCAGACTTGAATTATTTCAAGGGAATCTTGACATTCACTTGAAAAAAAATAAGCATCTAATAGCTTCCTAAAAGAAAAATTAGGATAAGGGCAAATGCTCGAAAGCTCAGAGGAAGTCAAGAGTCCTTAATATTTATTTTTAATCTCCCAATTTTTAAACATCCAGCATTTCCGAGGTGCTCGAGGCTGAAAATTGCATTTGCTTCACCCTTTTCTGCTTCCTGTTCAGATAAGCAGCAGTTATCTAGACACACACCAAACAGACCAGCTGGGCGGGGTTTGATGTAAAGCAATAGATCACAGAATATTACACAGAGCCTGGAAATGGTGGGTCAGGGTCACGTCGCCAGGAACCAAAATAACATGGCACGTACAAGTGGAAATTAGCGGCAGGGACTTTTGCTGCTCGTTCTACAGTTTGTGCCATCACGGGCGAGATTTTAAATGTGATGGTGGGGAGAACGGGGAGGGGAAACAGCTTTGAGGCAATCTCTCCTGTAAAATGGCAATCCAGGTTAAAAATGGAATTAAATCATCTCCTTTTTCATTTCCAGGGAGATAAAGGCAGCCAGAGGAACCCCACGCTGGGGGTAAGGGGGCAAGGTGGGATTCTTGGCTAACGTCAACACCTGTAGCTGCACGCCGGTGACGGGTAATGCAGAGAAAGCAGTGATGGCAGGGCGGGGGTCCGGGGCGGGTTTGGACGCCCACACCAGGCAGAGATGCGCTTACCGCAGGAGCCTCCTCGCCGCCCTCGGCTGTGCTGGGGAGGTGCACCCCCGGGGCAGCTAACGCAGCTGGTACCCCGCCTGTGGAGGTGTCCAGGCTCCGGAGACTAGTTGTCCAGCACCTGGAAGATATTTCCACAAACTCTGTGTTTTAGGAACGGGAAGCTGAAACTATTTGAAAAAGTAGAATCCCCAGCGCGCGGGCTGTTCCATCCAAACGTCATCCCCTGCACAGAAAATAGAGGATGCAACTGATAAGATTTCTGAGATTTTTTTCCTCCAAGCATCCCAGAAGAGTTACTGATTTGCAGAGGGATCACTAATCACCACCAGGAATTCCTTTGTCCACATTTTTTTTTTTCCCCATTTTTTTTTTTTTTTTTTTTTTAAGCAAGCTCCAGTAAGCTGCACTGTAAAAAGAAGTCCACATCTTTAGATTTTGGGGACATGATTACCAACCCTGACCTTAACTGACTTCACTTCTGGCAAGGATATGACCACTCCACGTCTCCAAGCACATTTGCTCTTTATTTAAATTCTCTGAAATTTTCCAACAGGATGTAACAATTCAGAACTGGAGGTAAAAAAAACCCAAAACAACAAAACCAACCAAACCCCAAAACCCCAAACAAACAAAACCCACCATAACTTGACTGCAGCCCAAAACAAGGCAGATGTTCCCTGCAGGATTTTCCACCTCTCTTAAAAAGTTACTATATAAAATCCAGTCACACTGTGTAGCTGCCGCAATATGCACATTCATCACCGAAGTTTTCTTTAGTTAAAATTCATTCTCATCAGTAAAAACACAGATGGTTCCTAAAAGCAGCTTCTTCTATAGCAAACTGTCCCATCCTTCTTCATCACAGGCTTTGCAGGCACTTAACAGAATTCTTATAAAATCTGGGCTCCTCTGCGGCGCGATGCTGAGCATTTTAAAGCTTATGCTGTCATTTGATTAACCGCGGGGCTACAGCGAGTTTGATTCGAGCGGTGGGTAGTGGCGGGGGGGTGGGGGGTGAGATCTCTGACACCAGAGCAGAATATCTAAAATCTATTAGTAAACCAGTTCACTGACAACACCTACTCTGTCTGCCAGTGTGTAACGAAGAGTCACGGGCTCACTTAGGCTCCCAAATGAGAACTATTACCGCATTCCACGAAAGGTCTTTAAAAATTCTGGTTATGCTGCAACGAGTTTGTCAGTTCACAGAAACCTGCGCTAAGGCAGTCCCTCTGCAGGCAGCGTTGGAGGGGATGCCGGGGGGCTCCCTCCCTGCCTGGGGGGACAGTCTGCTCCCAGGGGTCGGCGGGGAAGGTGCTGAGCGAGGCGCAAAGTCAGGAGCTGGGTGTTCCAGGGAGGCACAAAGGCAGGAGCTGGGTGTTCCAGGGAGGCACAAAGGCAGGAGCTGGGTGTTCCAGGGAGGCACAAAGGCAGGAGCTGGGTGCTTTCCTCTCCCGCAGGCCCCACTGCACACCTGCGTGGTGCTTTCCCGCAGAGGTCTCGGACCGGGGAAGCTCTCACAATACCAGCAGCTGCCCGACTGGTAGCAGAGTGGCACAGCTGCTAAATGAACACTTCCAAAGGCATTATCCTACAGAACTAACAAGAATTAGAGAGGAAAACTGAGATCGAGTTATCCCCGCACTGATATATTTGTGCAAATGAGATCTACCTACCCGGTCTGCTTCTCCCAGCTCCTTTTGTGAAGGGTAGATTGGGCACTAGACTGACAGAAGGTTGTCTTAGGAGTGAGAAATGATGTGCAGAATAATGAATCCTTTTTTCCTCGCTCGCTTACAAAATACATTCACATAAACAAGCACTCTCTCTCTTTTTCTGATGTTCGTACACGTTCTCATTCTTCTTTCCCATCTAAAATATTAATTTCCTCAAGAACTTGTAGCTATAAAACATCAGACTACCATCCATCAAAACGTATCAAAAGAACTTCGGATCAGCCAAAATTATCCCTGACAGCATCCAAATTAGCATCAGACTGATAAATACGTGTTAGTCTGAAACTGCTGGCCCTGCAAATCATGGATGGTCTTAATAAATAAAATAAAAGGCCTTAATTTGACATCACCCAGATTGCCACTGCACTTTGTGGCACATCAGCAGCAGTCAGGGTGACATCATGGCCTAGGAGTCCAAATTTAATAGAATTAAAAGAGCAAAGGACTAGACTTTAAAAGTGGGTTTCCTTTTCCATCAAAAAACACACATTCTTCATCTTTGTAAGAAAGAAAGCTATCATGAAAAAAGCAGTGCGCACTCTAATATTTAATCGGGAGTAAAAGTATTTCAGCAAAATTTCCTCATCACAAAGGCAGGGATAGAGGAGAATTTAATTGCAAAACATTGAAAATGTGTTAGCTTTACTATTCTCCCTCCTTCTGCCATATCTCTCCATTAAGCTTAACAGAAAAGCTTGTAGACCAGGTACTCTAATGAAAATGGCAGCTTATGAATATAATATAAGCTACTGAACACACTGCGAGCAGCAAACCTTTAAAAAAAACCCTCCCTTTGTCTCCGCGACAAATTATTTCTACCCACAATTGCACTGATATGCAAAGTAATAGACTGCAAAGCATAATATGTGGCACGTGGAGCATTGTGACTTATCTTTGGGTCTGGTTTAAGAGGGTGTAACATCCCTGATTTCAAAGGAAATTTTTCAAGGTTGCCTTTCATCTTATATCCTTGCATCAAAATTAAATAGTAAACGGGTTCTAAAAACCAAGTGCCTTCAACCCCAAATCTCTGTTCAGTAAGCCGAAGGCACAGTTATCAATTCACTTTATCAGAAGCACTAGGAAATCCCGCAGAGGCACCCAAACCTGTCAAAGTTGGATCAAAATGCCACTGGGGCATCTGAGGGGAATGACACCGGCAGCTCCCAAATTCTCCGTCTGATGAAGGTGCCCATGGACACGTCCCCTTCGTTGCCATAAAGCTACAGGTGTCACACATGAGCGAAATAATTAAATACATCAGTGGGTAGATTTAGTCATTCCTCCAGTTCGTGTGCTACCCTAGCAATGGCCGGCAAACCTTTCGAAATATCTCTGTTATGCAAAGGTCGGATATTTCCCCATGCAGCCCACTCCCTGAGTGCGGCCAACCACTGCTATGGGGTAGCACGTTCTCCGTTGGCTGTTCGTAATTCAAAAGTGTTTCACTCATTTCTGGGTTCTCCTCCCAGAGAGCTTTCAGAATGGCTGACGAGCATTTATAGAAGAAATATTTTGGGAACCACTCCATTTACCAGATATTTGATGGTTTTTTTTTTTTTTTTTTTTTTTTTTGCACAAACACGAATCCTTTCTACAAACTCCAGAAATTAAAAGAATGAAAAAGATAAGAAAAACGTTTCAAATCTAGCAGGCCAATATGTCATCTTCATTTGATTTCAGGTAATAATGATAATCTGTTTATAGCAACAGCACGAGCAACAAATGTGAGAATTGTAGAAATTAATGTGGCTGTTGTGGGACGACGTGAAACAGAATTAGAGAGAGGGGGTGCAACTGCAAAAGAATGGTTGTTCTAAGAAGAATTGGTTTAATATATTACTTTACACCTATAGTAAAAAAAAAAAATAAACAGAAACCAAACATGCCTCTTGATTCTTCTTTGCTTTTCTTTCCCGCTGTGAGTCCAAAACTGATCTTATTTTGAACATTATTTTCACCCAAAAGGATGCTGTGGTGGAAAGTGTTAAGCCACATTCGGCTTCATGAAGTCAGAGCAGAAACTCATTAAAGATTAAATTCTGCTGGCAATCCATCATGCTGCCTTCAAGGTAATTTTGAATTGAGGTATTAGCCTTTGGGAACGGGTTTTTCTACCCCATTCACATTCATTTTTCAGCTGGCATTAGAAGAAGTTGCCCAACACCCACCCTGCTGTTAGTGGGAGGAACCCACCGTCTCAGGTGCCTGGGGATGGCTGTTGGGAGCCGTCTTCCATGTGACCTTCAACACATTCCCCTGATTACGAGAGGAACCAGGAGCTCTGACGCTTTATGGAACACCTCTCGGTCGTGTGGGGACTGAAATCGCTTTGAAAGCCATGACTTGGGGGGGATCAGTGCTTCAGTTCTGCTGCTGCAAAATGGGGCCGACTGCAACACTGTTAAGACAGCATCTAAACAGATAAAAAAGAAAGCAGAAAAAAAAAGATAATATCAGAAACCCAACCAAAAATCCTGCAAAAAAAAGCAGAATGTGTAATTTGCCTCAGTTCAGCAGGAATGAATAGCAGAGCTGGGAATTGAAAGCAGAAAGCAGATCTTCTGGCCCTAATTTTGAAAACATCTGTATCCAGCACTACCTTTCCCAAATGAGAATTGATAGAAGAACAGCTGTTTGATTTCTTCTTCCTTCGAAGGAAAATCTTACTGTAAACGAGACGATAAAGTGAGGCGGGATCTAATCAGGACTAAGACAAGGCCTGGCAGGGCTATCAGTCTCGATGCTCCAAGAGCTCTTCAAGGACTCAAGGGAAGGCATTTGCTCCCATGAGTCTGGCCTAAAGGCCAGCTTTGCCCAGCAGCCAGATTAACTAAGTCCCTAAGGGAGCTGGGAAAGGGGTGTTCTCAAGCATGGGCGTCAGACAGTGATTTAGCTTCCGTAAGAACGGGTGTAGATGGGCTCCAAAAGCCATGCTCATCTTCACAGAAAAGATTAAAAAAAGATTTGACAAAAAAACAACTTTAGGTTAAAAAAAAAAATGAAGAGGATGGGGAATCTCAGCAAGGCACATTTTCAATAATAAAGCAAGATCTGGAAAATACATGATACTCAAAAGCAAAAACCTTTTAAGAGGTACAGCACTGGTTTGTCATTTACTTTTCCCCTGCTAAAGGGTGATGAATGGGGGGAGACCATGGCCAGCTTGGAGGAATAAGGAAATGCAAAGAGTAACCAGCAACAAAGGAGAAAAACAAAACAAAACAAAACAAAACAAAAAAACTAAAAAAAAAACCCCAAACCAGCGTGCCTTCGAGATGAATAACATGCCAAATTCCACAGGGTAGACAGATAGCAGTATTCCCAGAAAAGCAGAGGGAAGCATTACATCTAAAGCCGAAGCAAAGAACAGAATGAAGATTTCACTGCATCCATCGAGAGATAATAAGATATCATTCCCAGTAGGTAAGATAAAAGAGGTCAACTGAGAAGAGTCAGTAGTAACTCAGAGAAAGCAGAGGCAAGCGGGCGATAGCAGAGGCAGCGATAACAGGATATGGAAATTAATTGCTTACTTGGGGAGACAAGGAACAACTGATGTCAAGGCAACTGAGTTTCATTTTTTAGGAAGAGATAGTTGGAACTAGGACAAACCAGACTAATAACAAAACAAATAAAAACTTTGGGTCCCTACAAACGTCACCACAAGTGGGAATGCTTTTACAGCCAGGGACTAACCTGAGCGTGTGACAGGAATTCCTGCTACACGGTGATGAGTGAAGGACCTAGAGACTGCTAAAAGGGTAAAATCCAGCTGTGGAGAGAACATCAAATCGAGCAACAAGTTGGACTCTAATACAAAACCTGTTCTGGAAAAAAAATACATCATCTAAATGGATTTATGAAAGAAGGTGTATCCAAACTAAATCTGGTAATGCTGAAGAGGCAAATGCTGGTCAAGGACACGAGGGAGTGTGTGTGGGACTTGACCTGGTACCCGGGGCTACGGGTCAGGAGAGAGGTGATGATCCAGCTGGATCTCTGGCCCTTGAGGGATCACACATGTCAAACCTCTGCTCTTCGCCTTGTTTCACTTATTCGCCAGCAAACTCTCTGGGGCCAGCGCAGTCCCTCACGCTGCGCAAGCTGCACGCCCCTGTCACAGACCCAGAACTCTGTCCCATCAAAGCAACAAAATCCGAAGACAATAGGGCATAAAATAAAGCAGGAGATGACTTAGTGACTAGAGGAAAATCCTAGAAACACTTTTTATTGAAGAGCAAGAACAAGAGGCAGCACTGCAGAAGAACCCTGGGAGAGAGCAACAAAGGCTGCGGGTGTGATCACGGCACATGCTGTAGCCACAGGGAGCTGGAGTAGACTGAGAGTGCAGGAGACAGAGGAGAGAAATCAAATTGAGAAGAGCGTGGGAAGACTCGTAACAGCAGCGGATAGCGGCTGCGGAATGTGCCGCCTGGTGCACATGAATATTCACGTGTCCCTGTTGGGGGAAATGTCAGACATGCTTTAGGCCATCCATTTGCTTTTAATATTTTATTTCTACCTAGCTGCAACCGGTTTTAATGCCATGATCACGTGTTAAGTCTTTCAAGGGGAGGTTCCCGACTTCAACCATCTCGTCTAATGCTAAAATGAATGAGCACAGAGAATCAATCTGAGGCGCCCTCCCATATGGAAGAGGCTTGATGGACTGCACTTTGGGTCATTAACAACTCGGCCTGACTGTTGAACAAGATGGTTTTGTTTTAAAAAAATAGCACACAGCCATCAGCATCTCGCACATTTCAGTATTTTGGGTTTTTTTTTCCCAAACCAGTTTCCTTTCTGCACTGACCACGCGGGAATTCCCCCTCATCACTCCCATCAATCTCCGAAATTATGACAATGGCATGTAGAAATCACAGCTTCAACCGGGGCCTCATTGTAGCAGTTGCAACATATTCACAAAGTTAAAAATATTCCTTGTTATAGCCTAAATATAGGAAAGAAGGAAAAAGGGGAAATAAATCATCCCATCTTGTAGCCAAGGAACCAAAGCTCCAGGACATTCAGAAACAGCCTCCTGGAGTCAAATAACATTTTTAACATCTGCAGACAACACTCAGTCTTATGTGACAAAACATCCAAAAACTGCAGTTCCATTTTTAGACATTTCTGCCCCACCTAAACCAAAGCCGCTCACAGAGTCCCTGAGCCAAGCACCACATTCCCTTCCCTCAACCCTACCCGGCGTATTAACTTCAAACCGGTTTCCCCAACGTTTGGCAGAGCTGTTATCAGTGGGACCGTGCAGAGAAGAACAGAGCCCACATCCTACGGTGGCCTCCAGTGTGCCATGAGAAGCTACTAGAAGAAATAATAAAATAATAAAAAACCCCTCACCTTAAATCTTTTTTCCTTCTGCTTTTCCTTTCTCATTTGTAACAGCTCTGTTTACTTGCCCAGGTTCTTCTATCAGTCCTTCAGTCTTCAAATCAGCAAAATGTCCAAGTCTGTCTTTGTTTCCATCCCTGTTCAACCAAGCGGAGGGAGACACACCTCACATTAGTTTTTTTCTTGAATACTAGTAAGGAAATGCACGACAAAAATTCCTCCTCTTGTTATCAATAGCAGAGGTGATGATGCCTGACTGTCCGTATGAAAAGCCTTTCCCTGACACAGGAATCCAGAGGACATAAAGCTCCTGGCCTGCTTTGTGAACACGGTGAGAATAATGATATTCTTCAGCATGAGTCGGGGTGGGTGGGGGG
>NW_020799092.1:28131294-28143686 GCF_003259725.1 Athene cunicularia
GGGGGGGAAGAAACATTGCTTTGCTATTTAAAGTGTTGGAAAACTGTTTTACCGGGAAGCTGCTGAGATTACATGCTATCGGGCATAGTTTGTAGGATGTTATTAGGAATCGTCAGAGGCTATTCCAGCATCTGGCCATGCCTCTGCCACCCTGGCAAAACACTGTATTACCTTGGCTACTAACACATCTCTGAATACCCTAACTTAGACACGCTGTACAGAGAGAGAGTTTGGCGGCTCCGTTCCCCAAGTATTTTATTTACTTTTGGCCTGCTCTGTTACAGGCTTCAAAAGGAAAATCCAGCTCTCCTACCTGCGTTTCTTCTCCACAGTGCAGTGCTGCGCCGTCACACGGGGAGCCAAGGCGACGTGACGAGGAACAGAGGCACGGAGGGATGCTGGGAGGGTCTCCAGCGTCACCAGCTCTGTTGCTGCCAGGCAATCCTATAAATTGTTTTGTAGCTGCCCGACCTCTATCTCAACCATCATTTTTCCTCCGCTGCCCTCATAGGAAGGTTACTTCAAAATCTTATTTTTCTGACAGCAGGATACCTTCTGATTTTCAGCCACGGCACACGCACAGCTAACAGACACCTATTACTTTTGGCATAACTGCTCTATTAGTGGAAACAGCTCTTTTCCACCCTGCTGCCCGCCACTCCTCCATCCCCAGACACATAAATCCTCCCAACTTTGTGCCAGCAGCAAATTCCATTAACACATTCTTATCTTTTTTTTTTTTTTTCCTGCCTATATCACTAAATAAAACATTAAATAAAAATAATTACAAAAGCAACAGATGAAGTCCACCCAGCATCTTTTCTTCCAAAACACCCTGTTCCCTTCCCGCTCCCGTGTTCCCCGGGACACCACCACCACAAGAACTCAGATTGCCTTCCCCCTTGCATCCGCGCACCAAACTTTAAGTGCCGTTTGCATCCTGGGGGTTCCTCCCCAGCACTGATGTTACACAACGTTGCTCAGCGTTAGACAAGTACTTTGAGCAACCACTGACTCCACTGCACGATCCTGCTGATAAACTGTAATGGCTTTGGAAAGGAATGTACTTTTGGCATTGCAACACATCTTTGCTCAAGCCCAAACCATTCCTTAGAGATAAACAGCGGTGTGTGCCTGCATACATTCCTTCCCCAGGCCAAGAAATCAGACTTCTCCAAGCGTCACTGATTACATCCACATCAATCGGTCGTTGATTTATTCATCATATTACACCTATAGTTTCAGGAATGTCATCAGCTAGCTACCTAGCAACCATGAAAATCACGGGGTCAGACCATTTGTACTGATCAGACACACAATCAGTTGATTAGCTTCAATTAATTTGGGGTTTGATTTCTTAATTTTTCAGCTACCTGTTCTCAGGGAGATTTCAACGCTCCTCACGTTCCTCAACAACAAATAACTCACCTAATATCACTGAATTTCGCATAAATATCTTCCTCTCAGGAATTAAGATCTGTCCTGCTCATCACTGCTCATCACACAGGCAAGAGGAAGGGTAAAATAAGAAAATCCATGTGCAAGAGTCCGCAGTATAGCAGACACTCCAGCAGGACGCGACGTTCCTCTGCGGACTGAGCAGAAAATGTTCACCAATACACTGTTTTCATCAGGAATATTTCACCCCTGCACTTAACCCGTTAGAAAAACCCGAAGCACTGTGTTTATGGGTTTGCCCAAGCACTGATGTGCCGTGCTTTGCATTCAGAGACACACACCCGTTTAGTTTTGTTTGAACCGACCGTTGCCTGCCTTCCCGGTGGAAACAACACATGATTTCTGCAGGCAAGGTTTCAGAGCTACAGCAGAGCAGTAAAAATGTGCAAAGAAGCCAGAGAAGCATTGGAAGGTTGATGTCCTTTGTCCTCTTCTTCAAACACTTGAAAACAAGTGTAATCAATTCAATCCCTGCCTGGTCCAATAAACTGCCAACAATCACATCGCCTCAAACTCCCACAATCCCACATTTTGCACAATTCCAATATATTAAGGTCCTACAATAAAAGGGCATCGTACAGGAGAGGTTCAGTTTTGGCTCATATCTACACAGTTTTCTCAGAATGATTACACTGAAGGAGATGGAAATGTTTCAGGCATGTATACAGATGCCATATGCCAATACTTGGCAGCACGGCTCACTCTTGCAGGGGAAGAAAACCCACAAAGGCAGAACGCATATTCTTCTTAAAGATCCAGCCGATTTCAAACACTAATTCATAGAGAAAGCCGCACTGATTCACGGTCCCTTGGAGAGAAAGGCTCTCAAATGCAGCCTGGCATGGGCGCTACAAGGTGGCGGCTGGACTCTGGCTCCTCAACCCAGTGGTGAAGAACCACCCGCACAGACTCCCACTAAGCTGGGCGTTGCCTTTGGGCAAGAAGTCATCGGAGGGAGATTTCATCGCACTGAATTCACTCAGGACTCAGAGAATTCGCGCCCAGCCCCGATCAGTGCAGACCGCAGCGGAGGCTGGACAGGCTGGGAGCAGAGCCTTGGCACCGCGCTTGTCTCGGCGCTAAACCATCCCTTG
The DNA here is from genome assembly GCF_003259725.1 of Athene cunicularia. NCBI lineage: Eukaryota > Metazoa > Chordata > Aves > Strigiformes > Strigidae > Athene > Athene cunicularia. The sequence goes on from NW_020799092.1 coordinate 28,133,847, forward strand.
GTGCTGGTGAGGCTGAACGTCTCCAGTAAGGAGATGTGAGGGGTTCACCGCGGGCAAAAGCAAGGCTTTCTCCTCTTCTTGAGGACTTTTTGCTGAAGCTTTCGGGCAGGGTTGAGAGGGGCCGACACCAGCCCTGGGAACCGTCCCCACCAGCAGCTGCAGCCCCGCAAGGCTGCGACCAGCCCAAAGCAGAGCCCCGAGACACGCTGACAGCGTCACGTACAGGCAGCACTACCTGCTCCGGGTAAAACACACACCGAAGCGTTCCCTGAAACAGTTCCCACCAAAGGGAACGCACTGGAAGCAGGCAGCCCCAAGGGTGGAGGTTTCTGAGATGCGTTAAGCATCCTGGTCATTTTTCTCAGGATTGTGCCTCACTTATCGCAAACTCATTGTGCGAGCTGCCCTGTCCTAACACCCAGTGCCTCCCAGCGTCACCCAGCATGGAAGCACCGAGACGCTTCCACTTACCCCTTGCTGCCAGTGAAGCCAAACGGTGCCTCTGCAGGCCCCACAAGAAGAAACACAAAAAGAGGAGTCAGAAAAATGACACATTATTGTCAACATTGCCCCTGCCTTGTGAGGAGAGAGGGCTCAAAGCTCCTGTTCCTTGCAATCAACAGACGTTGGTTTTAAAAGTTATATGGGACGATGGATGGGTATTTGTTTCATTCTGAGAGTGGCAAAGGAGGGGGTACATGATGCCCTGTAAAAGCCGTGGGTATTAAGGGAATCTAAAGGTACGGAGACCATACTCATACAGAATAAAGATGTTTATGCACCTGTATAAAAGTCATTCTTCTGTATGCTTTTGCTTTGGGGCATGGTGAATTCAGCGTTTGGCAGAAGCTGGGATACACAAGCCACCGTTATCTCACAGGTGTGGGAATTGCCTGGCTGCATATTGCTTCATGTTCCCAAACCAGCCCTCAATCTTTTTTCTTTTTTTCACCCGAAACAATTAGGAGTAGTCTGATGCCCACAGCTATACCTCCACGGGGCACCCTGTTTCCATCTGCATGTGCCTACGGATGCAGATAAAAACAATTCAGGAGGGGCAGAGTGAGGAAGTGTTTCCTTAAAGAGATTCCACTAAAACTTTTTTTTTTTTTTAATTAAAATGACTCAACATACAAGTTTACCACACAGCAAAGGCCCTTTAGTCATAAACACAGGCACACGCCAAACCATCCCCCCCACCCGAAGACCACTGGTGGCTGCGGTGGTCAGGCCTTTGATGAGGGCTTGTTCCTGCTGGCCCAGGGACAGAAAAGTCCTTTCACCATCACGAGAGCCTGGCCTGTGCCCTCACCACACAGCCCGGTCGATTGTGCCACCTGTAATAAGGGCTATGCACTAACGGCCCTCTGCAGCAAATATTGTCCTAACGAACACATAAATCCTGTAACAATTTTAAGTAATATTCGAGTGCGACGTTCTTGGTTTTTAAATTACAATAACGCATTATCCAAAATACATCGTCTCCAAGTATTGGCTTCTCCCAACAAATAATGAACGTGCACAGAAAAAGTCCACGTTTGTGACGCCTTTAGGACCAAAGTACGCGGGACCTTGAAATACCTGTGATATTTGCATGGAAAAGAAACAAAAGCATATGCAGTTTTTAAAGGGTCTGTGATTCAGAATCATAGAAATGTAGAATCATTGAGGTTGGAAAAGCCCCTGCAGCTCCTCCAGCCCAGCCATGACCCTCCCCCTGACCCCCCCCAACTCCCCCAGATCCCTCAGCGCTGGCTCAGCCCGACTCTTCAACCCCTCCAGGGATCCCGGGGACTCCCCCCTGCCCTGGGCAGCCCATTCCAACGCCCAACAGCCCCTTCTGCACAGAAATCCTTCCTCAGGGCCAGTCTGACCCTGCCCTGGTTTGACCCAGAAAGAAATGATGCGGGCTGAGAAAAACACACGCTAAGAGCTCCCAACTCTAAGGGTTTCTGCATGAAAACTAAACCCCAATTCTTTCTTCAAACACCTCCCAGGCTGTACAGCAGCGCGGTGACGGGAGCTGCGTTGGTGCTCGTGCAAACATCAGGCTGAGCCAGGACATCAGAGAAATAAACTCACACTTGAAATTCCCGTTCTTGCTGCTGGCTGGAAGGAAAAAGCCTCCGTCTCCTCTCTAACACCACATACACCCTTCAGAAACACACAGCTTGGAGGGGGCAGAGGGTCTTTAGGGACCCCCTCACCTTCAGCTCTCCAAAGCCCCAGAGCAAAGTCACGGAAGAAGCAGAAGGTTCCCAAGGTAACGTCAGCACAAGGTTGCACATCGCTGTTTGCGAAGCGCTTTGGGTGTCTCAGGGCACTGCCCAGGCAGTGCTGGATCACCTCCATGAGGGAGGTACCACCATCACTCCAGGCAACCTCCTGCCCATTTCCACTTCCATTAGAAAGGAAGTTAGGGACGGGATCTAGAAATATAAATATTTTCTGATGTCCTGCCAGTGAAATGCATGAGGACGTTTCGAGTAAATTTTTAGAAGAGAATTCCTGCCATATTGTGGGAGGACTTGAAGGAAGATGTCTGCTACCCTCGATTTCCTTTCAGGAAAAAACATATGCTAAATTGTAGGAATTAATTTTCCCAGCTAATATTTTGACACTCCTACAATATGGTCAGATTAAAATGATAATAACTCTGTGTGCGGCTTGTTTATCCTGCATGACGTCTGAATGCATACTGGTGGGGGGACCGTGTGTATGTTAATTAGTGCTGATTTGCATGGATTGAAAGAATCAGTTGTGTGGAAGCCATGAGATACAGCTTAGAGTCTTTGTCACCGGCCTGGTTTGCAATTTGCCCGGATGAACTGATGGTTGTGTGCGTCCCTCAGGCGCTGACTGAAAGGATGACGAGTCCAGCTGTGCCCAGAGTTACAGGAACTCCCCTTGGTGTCGGTGCCCGCAAACACAGCCCTGGTGAGGAGCCACGACCCACACCCTGGCGGCATCCCGCGCTCGGTGAAGGGGCTCACCCCCCCCAGGGAGGCTCCGCTCCACGGTGTGCCCGTGGCACCCGCTTGTGCAGAGCAGCCACATGGCTTCACCGAAGGGAGGATGTTTTCTTCTGATTTCTAGCCCGACACCGACAGACTTGGCAGTGAAAATCAAACAGAATGCACAGCACGCCTTCCCTGAGGTGAGTGAAACCTTTTTTTCTGCACCAGTACCACTACGGGTCCAAATCTCCAGCTTCGACCCGGGTGGGACGGTGCAATGGCTCCGTCCCGGGCTGTTCACACGGGATGTCTCAAATCATTGCTCTGGCTATTTCCCCTCTTTGATTTATCGATTCAGCGGGCGTCATCTCTGCTAAGAGTCTACTCTGTCATCCTTACTGATGCAAATAACGCATGATTCCTGCGGTCTAATTAAAAATAAGATGCCAGATTATCAGGCAAAAGTCATAACAGGACCAAACAGCTGCCAGAAGCACCTCCCTGAGCGCTGCTCCTGCCCCTTCTGCAGCACACAGAAGTGCTGACATATATATTCAAAACTAATTCAAACATCACAGAAAAATATTATGTCAGCCACGTACCCTAATTCCAGAGAAGCTGCTCGGTTTCTCTACGCTTTCGACTTTACATCCTACAAAGGTGACTGGCACGAGGCGCCGTCTGTGACGTCCCACACAGAAACCTGCACAACGCCTGAGATTGTCGTCTGTCCCTAGGAAACTCGCAGGTCTGGCTGCCCTCATTCACTTTGGATTTTTCTTCATTGGACACATTTTTAAAGTTATTTTTAAAAGAAGCATACAGGACTGAGGCCCGCTGCAATATCTTCGGGAAGAGCAACCCTACCCCGACCACCACAGCCTGTTCTCTGTCTAATCCCACCCAACAGCCACCGTTTGGTGTATCTACTGGATAAAGGGCAGAACCCGATGCCACCTCAGCTGACTCTGAAAGGTTGTATTACTTATAAAACTAGTTCTACCCTATATCCACTCATAGGGAAGGTGAGACTAAAACTCGTATCATGTAACTCACTTTCTTCAACTGGTTTGGTCCCACAGGGCCCAAAGAAATAAGTAGGAGTGAAAAAAATGAGTTTCCATCATTTGCTCTAGAGGACACGGCTCCCCGACTGCACGACATCCCTTGAGGAAGGGAATGTCATCTTTTACCATGCAGCCTCTAGACCTTTTAAATACTCCGCAAATGCCAGACTAAACCAGGAAAAAAAAGCAGCAGAAATAAAATCCTGCAAGTATTGAATTATGTCTCCTGACTGCCAGCCAGCTGCCACTTATTTTCAGATTAATAGGCAGCATGGCGATGCTCAGGCATCCAACCACATGCAAAAAAAACAAAGGAAATGAAGTTTGTCCAGCAGGTGACTGAACAAAATGTGCATCTTGTTGAGTTTTAATTTATTTTTCTTTTTTTTTGCAAGCGACTTAAAGGTATACTCATGGATCCAGAGGATGTGTCTGTTCTCAGCCATCACCCCACGCCCTTTCATACCACACGAACAGCTGCAGCATGTTACAGCCCCTCTTTAAGTTAAACGTAACACCGAGAAACAAAGGGTAGTTCAGATCGTCACAGCACATTGCAAATGAGGTTCTAAACTGGCAACTGGCAGTTCACAGAACACATTTTAATATACAATCTGCTCAGCCTAAGTGATCGACAGGGATCTGGAAGAGTGCTACTTGCAGTGTTTCTGTCTCATGTGATTTTAAATATGCTCTATTTTTTTCTAATTTAGGCCCAACCTTTTTTTTTTTAAAAAAAAAATACCAAAATACCACGTGAGGGCATGAACACTGGTGGATGCATGTCAAGGTTTCCTCTTTCTAAAACCCCTGGCAACAGCATTTCTTGTGAAGAGCAAACATTTCCTTTGTTAGCAGATCTTTTAGCAACATCCCAGCACAGAGCTAACTATACCCAGGACAGCAAATTACAATTTTTTGCATTCTATAAAGTTAAATGCAAATATTGAATCCGGGTCATTCTTTTATAAAGCGCTCTTTAAGTTCACTCCCACTTCTGCTGCGGTGTCTCGGGTAGATTCTCCCTGATTGTACACAGTCTAAATGAATTTTCATTTAAAAAATCGCTTAAATGTTTTCCATATTTCCTCAAATTAAGACTTTCCTACCTTAATGGTAGTCTAATGTTTAGTGCATAAAAGAAATGCCAGGAGATAGGCTTCCTCTCCTCTCTTGTCTTTGGGTCGTGTGGTTTTTAAGCGACTCCAAGCTATTGTAGAAGGCTGGGGGGAAGGAGGCTTTTAGACTTGGTCAGAGCCTTTTAAAAGTCATTTTCTCAAATTATTAAAGAGCTGGCCAAGTTATGCTGCAGGTCAGCATCTCAACGCTCTGACTCCCGCCAGAATTCATCACAAACCCACGTTAATACTGTAAATCCCACTCAAGCAGTGGGCTGTGGGCAGAGCGCCCGCTTTGCTCCCTGGCTCTGTGCTCGCCGGGGCTCCCCTTCACTGGGGGCAGCTGGGGGGGCAGCTGGGGGGGACAGCCCCACCCTGAGCTCAGCAGCTCCCGCCACCAAAGGAACGGCCGGGGGAGCAGCTGGCACAAACCCGCCAGGGCCCGAGCATCTGGGCCAGGATTCCTCCGGGAGGTGCCAGAGAGGGCAGAGGCAGAAGGGAGGGAAAAGCTCTCACACAGCTCTCAGGGGGGTCAGGGACAGATTCCTCGGGTTTGTGCCCCCACGTCGTCCCCTAAAGCTGTCAGCCCCAAGGGCTGGGGGAGATGCTGTGCAGCGGCTCCCGGCACCCCATGGCCATGGGGGTCACCGCCGGCCAGCACCCCAGGCACACCCGGCCACAGGCAGCACTGCCGGACAGAAGAGGGTTCAAGGGAAAACAGGAGAGCTGAGGAAAACACGCCAACACCTGAAGCATTTTTTTGTATGAGATGCAGCATGAGCAGCACTAACGGATAGGATTTGTTTTCAAACTAGCAGCATAAGGAAGCAGATTCCGCTAACCCCAACTCAGCTGACTAGTCCTTACACCTATGTAGTCCCAGTGAAATTAATTATTCTTTTCAGAGAGCAAGATATTTCTTTACATAGGAATGCCAGAATCAAAACCTCAGGAATTTTCAAACACTGCATGGGCACACGCTATCTGCTCTGGCTTAAAGGGGAGGGAAAAAAAAAAAAAAAGGATTAACAGATTAATGAGAAGAGGTGTCCATTTGCCACTGACAACATAATCCGAGGAGAGGGAAGGAGCTGACACTCCTCAGCTGCATTACAAGGTAAAAACCGCCCGGCAGCGGAACGCTGCGTTGTGACAGTGGGAGCAGCAAGTCTCTTTATCTGTCCCCCAGGAAAAAAAATCCATCTGCCCTACGGAATGCAGCAAACCCAGAGAACGAGGGTGTGATGACGATAAGGTAGGAATTACCAGGGGGGCAGACCCACCTGCAGACAGAGTTAATTCTTTGTCTCTCATTGAAAAGCTGAACAACACTGGATAGCCCCAAAGCGCCGCAGTTTGAATAAAGCCCCACAGTTGTGAACATTATCTGACACCAATTGCTGATGGAAGGGCAGCAGAGGTTCACCGAAGCAAAAACTTTCTCTGTATTAGCTGCGTTCCAGCACGGAAAATGATATGAGTCAATATCTAATTTGGTATTTAATATACCATTGGAACACTATAAATGTAAGCGAGTGTTGGCATACAGGGATGATAGTGGCGAATGAAAGCAAAAATTACTTGTAGCGGAATGCTGCTAATTTGCACATCATTAATCTTCATGCCCTGTAATTCAAGCGCACAATAACAGCACTCTCTCCCGTGGCTCAGCGGCAGCTGACTCACCCGCTGTACTGTACTCGCCCGCTATGCATTCAGCTCTCCTGGAAGCAGGGCTGATAATACCAACTAGTATTAAAACTGCTTTGTATTGCCTGCACAGAGCCACGCTCGCCTCGCTCGCAGAGCTCTGCCTCACGCTAGCCATCTAGATGGATGGTGGGTGTCTTCCTTAAAGGAGATTTTTTTTTTTTTTTTTCCAGACTAAAAGCTTGAGACAAGATAATTTACTTGCTTCTGGAAAAGTGAGTTTGTGGATGGGAAATATGTTTTTTCTCCGCTGATCTTTTTGGAAAACTGCTACTTTCTGCGTTAGGGTGGCAGCTTGAAGAGGGCAGTAGGTGCTTCTTCATGATCCCGTATTGCTCTTGCCATCAGCAGCAGGGTGAAGGTGTGGGAACTAAAAACTTACCACAGGCTCTGCCTCATCCCGTCTGGCGTTTCCAGGGCAGAGCTGCCAAGGCGAGCCCCATCTGCCTGGAGCCGCCAACCGTGTCCCCACCTCGGGAGGTTTCCACCTCTCGGCAGAGGACAGCCGGGCTGGGCAAGGCTCGATGTCAGGTTTGGGATCTGGAGCCTGGGCTGGGACCAGAGATGGACCAAAACTGGAGCGGGTGGGAGGCAGCAGCAGAGAGGACTCCACCACTGGGGAAGGCTGAGGCTTGGGTGCACCTTGGCCCATGATTCCCCCCAGCACCAAGGGTGGAAGCTGAAGTCTCAGGCTCGCTGTTCTCCGGTGAGCATCCTCACCCCACAGCGCTTTTACACCCCCACACCCCCGGCACCACGGCACCACCCACCTCCAGCCCTCCGTGGTGGGCTGGTGTTACCTTGATGTCTCCATCAAAGGGAGCTCCTCATCCTTCAGCTCAGGCTGCTGATACTCAGACTCTTCTGTGCCTCACGTGCCCAGAGACCCGGTGTGACGGTGCCCAGATGAAAGAACAGTTAGATGCCACTGTAAAAACTGACGTCAGAAGAATTACATTCTTATCGAGCTGAATATCACTGCCTCTTTTTGAACCTCACCCCACCTGTTCCAAAATTTCACTACTTTCACTGATTATTTTTTTAAAAAGATCACATTGATTTTATTTATATAATATCGATGTTACATATTTATACACAAACACATATAAAATGTATAAAATACAAGCACGCATGCACAAATGAATGAAGGTCACACACAAATTGCAGGAAGGGCATGCCCTGGACTAAGTGTCACGTTCCCCCCGACCTCTCCATTGGGAATGCGGTCATCGGAACACCCCTCAGGATTCACCGGACGCTGACACGCGGACCACAAGTGCCTGAGTTTTCTACCAGTCGATACAGTGGTGAGGAGATCCTGAGAATTTAGGGAGATTAAAGACCTCAGAGCCATCTTCTGATGCCTGGGACTCCCAGTTTAGAGTTTCTGAGATTGTAATGATACTTGTCAGTATTCAAAAATTTCATTCCTCCTTCCAAGCCATTTCTACGCAAAACTGAGTCAGAAGAGAGTTAAACCAAGATATTCTTTCTGTGGCACGTTTATAAATACTCAATTCCATAAACCAGCAGATTCAGAAAGCACTCCGAAGGATTGTCCTCGTTAAGACATAAGACATCATCGTGGAAATATGCTTTTTGCTGTTGAAGTGATTTCCCTGGATTACAACTGAGTGTACGCCAACGAGCTGGAAGGGTTCCCATAGCATGGGAGTGAAGTGTTTGAGGCATGCAAAGTTATGCTTTAGCACATGTTCCTGCTTAAATATACTCAAAAGGGAGTCCTTTTGGAGATGGAGAGCGTTACTGGTAGTACTGCAGCGATAGTAAGTAATCATCTTTTGCTGGATACCGGGAACACCTTTCACTCTTACTCAAGTTACTTGAAAATTAGAAACCTACACGCAAACAAAAAGTGAATTGAATGCAAAGAGTTTCTGATGTTACCTGGAAAATCTCCAAAACCAGAAGCAGCAACTCAAACTGCTAACACCTTTCTGAAGGTCCATCGGTTCAACTGTTTTACAGGAGAAGCACGCTGAAGCACTTGGGGCTTTTCACTATACGGCAAATTAGAATCACGGAATCATTCGGGTTGGAAAAGCCCCGAGTCCAACCCTCAGCCCGACTCTACAAAGTTTTCCCCGACCCCACATCCCCCACAGCTCATCCCAACGGCCCTGAAACCCCCCAGGGATGGGGACTCCCCCCTCCCTGGGCAGCCTGTTCCACTCTCGGACCACTCTTGTTGGGAAACATTTTCTCCTCCTGCCCAGCCTGACCCTCCCCTGGGGCAGTTTCCAGCCGTTCCCTCTTGTCCTGTCCCTGATCCCCTGGGAGCAGAGCCCAGCCCCAGCCTCTCTGCAATGTCCTGTCAGGAGCTGCAGAGAGGGATGAGGGCTCCCCTCAGCCTCCTCCTCCTCACCCTGAACACTCCCAGCTCCTTCCCTGGCTCCTCACAGGATTGATTCTCCAGCCCTTCCCCAGCCTCGTTGCCCTCCTCTGCCCTCGCTCCAGCCCCTCCAGATCTCTCTGGGATTGAGGTGCCCAAACCTGGACACAACCCTCCTGACAGGGGGACTGTCACCTCCCTGCTCCTGCTGCTCACACCAGTGCTGACCCAAGCCAAATTATCAAAGGAACTGGACAGAACTCTGTCCCCAGGCCCTTGAGAGCGAACAGGCTTTGAGAAAGGCCTTTCACTGGATCTTTCTCACTGTAGAGGCTGAGCACCAGAGAAAACAGGAGCAGAAAGGCAGAACCCTCAGATAATCAGCTCTGATGACGTTTGGATCGGTTTTACTTTTGCCTCTGCTAATGCTGTAGCCAATAAGCGTCGCAGTCTGTTTTAAACCAATGTTGGAGAAAATATCTTTTTGCATCAGAAATTTGATGAAGTATCGTGATTAGCTCAGCTGTAAGAAGTGATTGTGATTCCAGGCACATTCCAGCCTCACCGCCAGGGTGATTTCTCTCTATAGAACAGATTTATTCTTCTGTTGCACTAACAAAAAAAAAAAAAAAAAA
>NW_020799092.1:28143736-28159221 GCF_003259725.1 Athene cunicularia
CTGCCCTGGGCAGCCCATTCCAACGCCCAACAGCCCCTTCTGCACAGAAATCCTTCCTCAGAGCCAGCCTGACCCTGCCCTGGGCAGCTTGAGGCCATTCCCTCGGGGCCTGGCGCTGGGGCCTTGGCTCCAGAGACTCATCCCCCCTCTCTGCCCCCTCCTGGCAGGGAGTTGCCGAGGGCCAGGAGGTCTCCCCTCAGCCTCCTCTTCTCCAGACTGAACCCCCCCAGTTCCCCCAGCCGCTCCCCAGCAGACCTGTGCTCCAGACCCTGCCCCAGCCCCGTTGCCCTTCTCTGGCCACGCTCGAGTCACTCAATGGCCTTTTTGGGGTGAGGGGCCCAAAACTGAACCCAGGAATCGAGGGGCGGCCTCCCCAGTGCCGAGCCCAGGGCTCAGATCCCTTCCCTGGCCCTGCTGGCCACGCCAGGGCTGACACCAGCCAGGATGCCGTTGCCCTCCTTGGCCCCTGGGCACACTCTGGCTCATTCTCACCCCCCAGTCCCTCTCTGACCAGCCGCTCTCCAGCCACCAGAAGTCGTCTCCCATGTTCCTGACCACTTGTTTCCACTCCAGGCTACACAGGGACACCAGAGGCTTCCCCGCGGCCACGCAGGGTGACGCTGGTGCGGCTGAGGTGACCCTACTCACTGCGTGGGGCAGTCAGCTCGTACGCCTGCGCTATCAGAGTAAGGAAATACAGAGGAACACTGACAGGCACTACACGGGGTGGTCTCTCGGGAACATTAATCCATCCAGAGGGCAGCTCACCTTCCCGGCTGCAGGGGAGGCGCAGAACAAGGGTCCCGGCACCAAGCGGTCCGTCTGGGGGCTGCGGACACACACGAGGGACAATCGGGACTGCAGGTACTACCCGGCTCCTCCGCACCCGCTGTGTTCCTCAGGGCCTGCTCTTCACACACGGGCAGAGTGGGGGAAGTTGGATCTCCAGCACACGGCTGTTTCTCACCCGAAGCTCCTGCTTTTCAATGAAGAACAGTCGCAAACGAGCCCTGCTCTTCCTGCCGGTCCTGCTCCTCACACCCTTCTCTCCCAGAGCTCTAGGTTTAGATATTGCCAAGCTGCAAAAGCCTGAAAGTCTACCAGAAGCAAGAACCCCCCCCACCTAAGGCTCTGCCTCCGTCCCCTGCTCTGACCCCTCGTTCTGCAACGCCCCGCTGCTCCACGCCGGGCCGCTCAGCTCAGACACCTGCAGCCTGACAAGACCCTTGCTCTTGTCACCTTGGAGCTACAGCCCTCTTTCTCTCGCCTATTTTTTTTTTTTTTTTTCTTCAGCAAAGAAAACGATGTGTTTGCTGGCTGGCTGCATCATTTCTCCCAGGAGCAGCAGCATCCCAGGCCCTTCCTCAGGCATCACCAGCCATCACTGACGTTTCTGCTCCCCCTCAACACTTGTCAGCTGCCAAGTCCCTTCAGAGATGCTGAGAAATCAAATGTGCCCCCTCCACATTGTTCTTCTGCGACTGGAACCGGCCCAGAAATCTTTATTTTTCCCCACAAAAATCCCCTTTAGAAAATCTTTTTGACCACGAGTTTAAGAGCACCTTAAAAAGGAATATTTTATTTCTTTAGACCTCCTCCTCTCATGGTGGAGAGGGCGTTGCAAATGAAAAACTTCAGTTGCCTTTATTGAACACCTGGGCTGTGAAGGGAACAGGCAGTGAGCGGAGGGTTTCTTATTTGTCTCCAGGGAAAGAAAGTGGAGGAGCAGGGGGGAAAAAAAAAAAAAAAAAAAAAAAAAAAGGGAGGAAGGAGACAAGTGAGCAAAGGTAAAAATAAAGCTATTTTGCATGATTTTACATGAATTTTCTTTTAATAGGCTAACACAGCATTCCAAAGCAAGTTTTCTTTCAGAAGCCTTTCGTTAAAACCAGTCACGTTGCTGTAATACTACCTGTAAGCAGGGTGGGTTGTTTTGTTGTTTTTTTTTTTCTTTTCCAATGATTTATAGCTGGTTTATTTGTTTGCGATGTAGCAGTTTAGTCTGCTATGCTCAATTAAACCGGCTTACGGCTTCATTCTTTTGGCTTTTATAGTTCAAGCATCAACTGGTCTAGAAAGCAATTTGCAACGGGAGGGCAAAAGAAGCAAGTTACAGCCTAAAAAGAACCTGAACAAACCATTTAATACCCGCCCATAAACACAAGAACACCCTTCCTTTCCACTCCCCGGCTGGCAAATGGAAATGCTCCTTACCATACAAGGTGCACTTTGGGTTCACGCTGCCTGTTTTTCTGAAGTACCAGCGTGACAGCATCCTTTTGCTTCACCACGTCCACTTGTGTACCAGACCTCTGGCAGAGCACACGTTTTTTTTTCTGAATCAGACACAATTTTTCAGCGTAATTACTGTGCTCCGTTAGAAAGACAGACGTGTATGACCAGTTCCAGATACACTGGCTTTTCTTTTTATGTGTAAACAAGCGTGGCTATACAAATTCCAGTGATAAATCACCTCGTGGCTAGCCGTCCTCTGAAGCTTACTGCATAAAACATTACTCACCGCCACTTGCTAAGAGACACAGGCAGATGTTTAAGACTTTGGTCAGCTTGAAAAAAAAAACCCAAACCCAGCGCAGGCACAGCGGAAGAGGGCTGCCAGGTCCCCGTGTGCTGGGCTGCCTCTGTCGCGGTTGAGGTCTGTACATCTCCTTCTTCCCTTTGCAGAGAGACTCGGGCACTCTCCTGTCATGAAACATTAATGCCCTGTTGATCCATCTCTTGTAGGGTGTTTATTCTGCGGGGCAATGCTGTGATGTCTCTGTGCTTCCAGAAAGAAATCAGCAGCAGTAAGTGAGGCCTCTGGCGCAGCCCGCGAAATGTCAGGGACTGCCCCAGTACCCGCGTGTGCTCAGGGCTGGGGTAAGGGAGGTAAACTCAATATGCGTTTCCTTCTCAGAGAGACTGCCTCGTGACAAGGTGTCTTGGCCTATTTTAACTGATTATTTTGCAGAAGAAAGAAATATCAGTGCTGACATCATTTTGACCTCATGGCAAAGAAGTCAGGAAGGATGCTCAGAGACTCCGTTAATTTAATGCAGTGGAAATATCCCTGTAGGATGTGAACCACCCCAGAAAAAGATGTTGCGCTTCGGCAACACCTGGCTAACACGGTTAACTGTTTTTTTTTCCACTGAAGAGTTGTCTACTGGATAGAACTACTGAAAACAGGGCCCACTTCAGGGCAGTGAATACCTTTAGGAGTCTTCAAATAAGGCAATAACTCCAATAAATTACAAGTGCTTCTGTCCTTTCTGGGTGTTAAAGTGCAAATCTCTTCCAGCTGAATCTTCTCTCTCTCTCAGGGAAGAAAAGTTGCAGAGCATCTTCCAGCAGCCTGAGGAAGAAAGATATGTGTGGAAAAATAATTCCACCACCGCCTATTCCTGCGCTAAAACTAGGGTTAAGTCTAAAAAAGGGGCAATTCTAGTTGTTGCTGGCCCAAGGCACGAGTCGATAGGTAGCAACATCCTGGGCAGTTGGCAGAGCCGGTACCAACACACACCAGGGGTCGAGCCCCGGCGTGTAACGCACCGGAGCAGAGCCCCGGCTGGAGCTGCGCGTTGTCCCGTTCCTCGGGCCAGAGCCCGGGGTCAGTTCGCCTCGGGGAGTCCCCAGACAGGCACCACTTGGGCTGCCGTGTCCTTGCAAAGGCCGGGGGACGCGCAGCGCCAGGGCTGAACTCAGCCGGACCCTCTGCCCCACACGGACACCAACGCCACTACGTCCTTCCACACGCTGCTCTACGCAGCGTCGCCAGAGGGCTGTCACCTGAAAATAAAGGCAGGAATTCTCGGGAGGTCCTTTCACATCTTCTCGTCATGTTTGAGTACTTACAGCACCTACAGTCGTTTCCAGCACTGGGGAGTCTGAATTATCACACTGAGACTAAACCCGGCGTCCACAACCACCCCGTACAGAGCGCATCAAGCTGGGTCGTTAGACTACAAAAAACTAAGCCCTCTCCTTGAATTACAGAATATTTCTTTGTTACATCGCTCCCCAGCGTGAGCGCTAAATCACGGTGCTTTGGTTCGGTGTTTTGTGTCACAGCTGCTCAGTACCAGCAAGACACAAACCTGCAGCCTCTCCTCTGTAAAGCCAGCCCCAGCGCAGCTGCCAGCTACAAAGCTGCTGTTGTCTGTCTTAACCATTCTCTTGCCTGATTTTTTTTGATGATTAACTACCTTCAGATTATCTATAAAGCCATTTCATTTACCAAGTCCATCTCCCCCAAGCAAAAAAAAAAAAAATATTTCAGAAAGAGGCAGGATGGAATCCGAGGAGCACAAACCCTTGTTTTAGCAGCACTTGGGGTAAAACCAGCTCCGAGGGAGGGACAGTTCTCCCTCTAAAACACTGCCAGAGGCCCAAAGGAGGCAAGATGCCTCTCTTCAGTCCCACAACAGCTCTGGGAGAAGTTCAGGATGACAGGGGCAATGTCAGGATCACTCTTTTTGCCCCCCGCTGCTCTTCCTTCCCCTGCCCCCAGCTCCCCATAGCACCGGGGAGGGAAGGACAGGACAAAGCCGGGCAAAGCAAAAATTCTGTGGCCAGATTCTGCATCGTGGTGTATTCATTGGCAGGGTCTAGGATTAGGTGCAAAGCTTAAAGGGGGAGAAAAATCCGAAAAAGGGGGGAAACCCCCCCAGAAATAACTTTATAATGGCATTAGACACTGCGTGGGAAAGCAAAGTTAACAGCTCTTGTCCCCTCCACACCATTTTAAATAGCAAGCCAGTGAAGTACCCTTTGAAAGCAGATAAGCCTGGATATTTCTATTAGGAATTACTGGGAGCAAGCTGCTAATGCTATTATTTTTCTAGGCCCATTATCTGAGATTTGCTCTCACTTGCCCCAACCTGCTTGATGCAATCACTGAAGAATTTTACTGAAAAAAAAAAGTCAATCGCCACTACAAAAGCTTTTCCTTGGCTTTTTTTTTTTTTTTTTTTTTTTTTTTTTTTTTGCAAAGATATCGCCATCACAATGTCTCTCCCTGTGACAATTATCAGAATATACCTCAGATACTGGAAACTGGAAAACAGAAGAAAGGCTGGAAGTGTGACTTAAAAAAAATCTTCATATAATAACTGCTCTCAGCTGTCTTGCTTAGACTTCACAGTATTTCCAGCCTCATGAATTTCCCAGGCTCGGAAACATTTATCTCAGCAGGTCGCAGGGCTTTCCGTGTCTGTCTGTATTACATGTCGTTGGACTGGCTTCATTTCTGGTGTGCAGGGGGTTGTTTTCAATATGCGACCACTGGTTTGAAGGATTCCTGATCTCTCATGTGCCCGTCACAAAGCGCCTCGTGGCTGAAAGGCAGGAGGAGATTTTACCCAAATGCAGCTGTTATATCCAAGTGTCTAACGGAGCCACGGGAAAGCAGCTCTGTTAGAGCCTGGCTAACGCCAGAACTTGTTTTTTTTTTTTCTTTTTCTTTGCAAATAAAAAGTGTATCTCTGCCCTGACTTGCAATTGTAGAGAGATGTAGATTTGCAGCTAAATATAATCCTTATGGTAAACTCGACCTCTCTCCCCCATCCTCAAGAAAAATTCCTTAATTTCACGTGTGCTCGTTCAGATTCTCAATTCAGAAAACGATTACTGAAATTTCTTATTTACTGGATTGTTGACAATTTGATCATTACGCTCATTTAGGCACCTTGAAACGGAGTTCCATGCAGAATTCAGCACGCAGAAAGCCACACACCCCCCTCCGTACAGTGTCAGACACCGCAGACAAAACAGCACTTTAAAATGAAAAATGAGAAGTTACTTGACGTGTTTACGTGGGCACCCAAGACTCCCCAGCTGGTGGATGTCCCTCATGGGGACTCTCACGTCCCACGCGGGGGAACCTCGGCGCAGCCCCGGGGGGCTCAGTCCAGGAGAGGTGGTTACGGCCTGAAACGGCTTCACAGCCTCTGCTCCGGGGACCTGCGGGTGCCGTTAGGGCAGGTGCCTCCCTCCTGGCCAAGCCTGGGCGGCCACTGGCTGCGGAGCTCGTGAGCTGATGGCAGAGGCTTTGGGAAAAGCCAGAATTAAAAGAAAAAAAAAAATAAATAAAAATCAGACTCTCCAGCTGCTCTCACCCCACCCACAGCCGGGTCCACCAGGACCCCCACAGCACCGGTGTCACCCCAGAGCCACCTTTCCCCCGCAGAGCCCCCACCACCATGGCACAAGGATCTCCTCGCCCAGCAACGCCGGCTCTCCTTGGTGGGAAATCAATCTGGCGTGCAAAGCCCCTTCTTTTATTTAAAAAAAAAATTCCTCATTAAGAGGGCAGCAAGTCGAAGCAGACACTAAAACACATCCTCGCAGAAGGACAAATATGGAATTAAACACGTGGCAATCGGATTACTAGAGCTGTCAAATCACAGAAAGGGCCGTTCTGGAGAGGAGACCCCTCCAGCTATCTGTTAATTTTCCAGCCCGCTAAGTCAGGCCGCTCGCTGATGGATTTTGCCATGTTTGATTATCGACCAGTTAAAACCCAACCCTCCTCCTTGGGAACTGTCCACAGCCATTTCCAAAAGATAACGAAAGCGGGATTTCCATAAACTGTTTGCTTCACCTCCCTGATAGACAATTAATTCTCAAACCACTAATACAGGATTTGCTTCTGCGCTTGGATGAGAGGGAATCCAAGATATCAGAAAGTAATGAGGAAATATCCCCGTTCGTGCTCAAACACCCTTTGCTGATGCAAATATGTCTGAGGAGGGGAGGAGGCTGCCGCTGGAAAACCAGCCCCGACGTCTGCAGTTAATCAGAAATGGCTTATGAGCGAAATTGAGGCGAACGTTTCACGCTGCTACGAGGACTGCAGAGGAGCGGTTTTTTGATTGGGCTGGCTCCAGGCCAGCAACAAATGGATTTTCTAGAGCCACCAAGTTTCTAATGGGTTTTGTTCCCGAGGAAGGTTGTGAGCAGGAGGTGGGATCACCCCCGACACGCCGCAGCCCCCCCGGTCCCCGGGTGCCGTCTGCCACTCGGCGCGGCTCCCGCCCGGCCTGGGACTGCTCTGGAAGGCGGCCAGGCAACGTCCCCACCAACGGCAGGCTGCAGAGCTTCAAAAGGATTTTCCGAAATGCTCTAATTTGGCTTAACTCCCACCGAATTCACAGCTAAGTCAATGGTGGGCGTCTTGGGGAAAAAAAAAAAAAAAAAAAAAAAAAAAAAAAAAAAGAAACCAAAGAAACCATCCACGGGACAGAGAAAGCAGAAATTTTGGACGGTGTCGATGCTTCCTCAGGGCGGAGGGAGGGCACCGCCTGCCCCAGCGGGGCTTCACCTCTCCTCAAGAGGAGAGACGCGATCCCCGCTGCCCTCTCTGCGGTCACTGCCCCCGCGCCCACCTGCCTCTGCACTGCCCCTGTCAGGTGCTGGCAGCTCCTCGTACCCGCGTTCTGCCGGAATAAGCTCCCGGGGAGGAAGGCAGTGGGAAGTCAGAGAACAGAGGATTTTCCGGTATGCCCAGCGAGGTTGTTTGCTAATGGATTTCGATGTGCTCGATTGCCAGTCCGTTAACAAAGGCCCGGTGGAGGCAGCGCCCAGCACAGACTCAGGTCTGAGACCACCTTCCTCCCGCGCCGCACCTGCAGAAGCAGGACCGGTTCGGGCCCTCGGCAGCTGGCACGAACTGACACTAGAGCAGACCGCGCCCTGCCAGCCGGCCGCTGAGCCCTTCGCCCTGAGGGACCCAACCTGAAGGTTCCCAAACACCCCCTGGGTCGAGGTTTGGGCAGGTTTCTTGTCTTTATTACTGTGTCCTCTTTCAGTCGCCATCTCGGCGAGATGTGAACAACTGGGACACTGCTGAGAAAACACGAAACTTCCCTGTGCACCTTCCAGCTTCCCCCTTCAGTCCCCGACAGTTTCTTCCCCCTCCAGGCTACCTGTGCCCCCTCACTCTCCTCCAGGTGACACGTTCCCCTGCAACGTCCCGCAGCCCTTAAGTCCTCGTTGCCCTGCCAGGACTCACGTCTGCCGCGGGGTCTCTGCTGCTCCTCACGGGTCATTTCTTCACAGAGACGCTGATCACATCCCCTCACCCACAGAGCTGTAGACTCCGGGCAGGTCCCACGCTCCCTGGAAACCCTAAGAGATGGCAAAGGAGTACAGAAAATGGTAGCCCCCTCGCCCCACTGTGGGCAGTGGCAGCCCCACTGGTGATGACAAGCAATGGCAGTCAGGCTGAGCAAGAGAAAACTGGCAAATCGTGATTAATAACAAAGTCATAATCAAACCATGCCAGCTGGCAACAGCGTCGTCTGTCAGCAGGCTGGTTTGCGGGGAGGGAACCTGCTGTCGTCTGTGTCTTGAAAAACTTGGAGGCCCGTAGGAATTGTGTCGAGGGAGGACGCCCGCACACCTCCTCCTCCTCCTCCTCCTCCCACCCTTGTCCTTGCCAGCACAAGCCTTACCTGGCACCGACAGACCAGTCCCACACCTGACACAGTGCTGGCCACCACTCTGGCCAAGGTGGTGACTGGGCTGACTAGTGGTCTGCAGGAGGAAAAAAAGACAAGTTTCTCGGGCTCACAGTGAAGAACTCAGTTACTGACTCTGATCCCCCGAGTTTGGCACGGATGGGTGCACAAAGATACACCTTGGCAAATGGCTTTCACATGCAAGATGTGCAACAAGGGAAAGAAATGTGAAACATGCATAGTGATTCACAGCTACAGATAGGATATTTTCTAAAGAAAAAGTCCATTTTAAAGACGTTACCACCCCTTGGAGTCACAAACAACCACAGTCGGCAGGACTTTCAGCTCCCCGGGTATCACCTGTAAACCCTGTCCCGTGAGCTGGTCTTTGGGATGCTCAATACATTAGCTCAGCTTAACAGCACGTAAGGTGACAGCAGCTTCAGACTGTCACCATCTGACACAACTAGGCCACTGCCAGAGCAAGTCACCTGGATGTGAAGCTCCTTGCTGCGCAACGCCAGCCCGGCCCAGGGGACAACCCGCTCCGCCAGTGCCTGGATGGCGCTCCGAGGTGTTTGAGAGACCGTTTCAGAGTGGCACAGGGAGGGCTAAGCTAGTCCTTCCTAGGATCCCGTCACAATGCGGTCACGCTGAGCATGATCACGCTGTCCACAGGTGTCTTTATTAGTACTTGAACCTCCCTGTCTGGGTACACCCAGTTCTTACTGTTAAGATTACTTTGGTTTATGGAATCTGTCTGAGCATAGCTGGTACCAAACCTAATAGGCTATCCTGTTTAGAAACTGTATTTTTTTTTTTAATAAATTCTGAAATTTTCGTGTTTCGCCCATTCCAAAATAAAGGGAGGAACGATTTCCAAAAGCATATTTAAAAGAGAATAAAAATATGATTTTATACCAACTGGAAGGAGGTTGTGGCTTTGGAATATGAATCAATGTCATGGATTTCAGGCTGCTTTTTCTACTCACACACTCGAGACTCCTCTCCCCACCTCCGCTCAAGGGAACAAGTAGGGACACAACTTCTAACATATTTTTTTTTAATTATTATTATTTAAGAAACTTTTGGGATAGCAGATGACATAAAATGTGTTAGCTGCCTACTTTCACAGAGATGCGCAGTGAACTTCAGTAACACGCTATGAGCTGAATTAAATTGTCTGCCAAAAGCAAGCAAACTTTTCTAGACAATCTGTTATTTGACACACGGCAACCAGTAAAGCCTGTTGTACCATCTGCTCTGTATAAAGTGCACGGAACACGTTTTACATGGTTTCTAAACTTAGCAGCGAGCCAGAGTCAACATTTCTACAGCGGGGATCCCCTAGAAGAAAGTCTGTCAACAGCTCTTGCCCTTTTGGCTTCATGTCCAAGGTCCCAGAAAATCCCTTTCCCTGCAGACTTCATTGCCCTTCCAGACAGACTCTACACCATCAGGAGAACAAAAAGTCTTTTTCAAAGCTGGAGATCTCCGGAGTAACTTTAAGGACTAAGAAAGTGCTGAGATCAAACCTGTGGCTCTTCAAGTCGCCCAACACTACCAGGACACAAGCTTTACGGGTAGTTGCACGTAGAAATGGCTTAAATTCCTCTTGCCTAAGATACACTAACTTGGAAGAGCCTTGCTGTGAGAGCTGTACCCACTTGTCTGCGCTGTGACTGTCCCCAAACCAAGCTCCAAGCTTCACCTCAGGAGCTGCCCAGCCTTCTGGCACTGCTCTGGTTGAAGGCCGTCATCGTGACTGCGTTTCTCACAGGAAACCTGCACGTCCTACACGTACCTAATGCTCCCCGCAGACTGCAAACCCGCCACACCCGGGAGAGGTGACGCTGCCACACACCACAACACAGCGGAGGGGACGTTCCGCCAGCGCCCAGAAATCCCTCGCACAGCCACGAAACATCCCAGGGTACGACAGCTGCGGCGGAGGAGCCTGATCTGCCGGAGCTCTCAAACACTCAGTTAATTCTCAAAACCTCCCTGTTCAACGTTTTCCTGCCAAAAAGGGAACGCACCCAGGAAAACTCCACACAGACAGATCCTAGCTGCCTGGCATCAAAAGGGGAAATGGAGATGGCAAATTAGCTCGCTCCTGTGATCTGGGTGTACTTCTGCATCCCCGAGACGCCGGGCCAGCCCAAACGCCGCCCTCCAGCTCCGACTGCTTCTTTATGTTGGAGGAGGGACAAAGGAATTCTGAGAAACATTTTAAATTCTTATACACAGCAGCCAGCTGGTGTTTCCAGATTTTTTTTTTCACAGCTTTTTTGCATTGCAAATAGGACTTCTCCAGGAGACACTTTCCCAGCGACACCCTGGCAGCTCCATGGGGGCAGAGAGGGAGGAACAGGGGGGCCAAGGAGTGGGAATGCCAGAGCACTGGAATAGGCAGGGGGAAGAGCACACTGAAGGGTCAGGTGCTGGGAGGAGGCTGTGAATTGAGGTCGATTCATTTTTTTGCATGATTTTAGATGGCGTGCCTGGAGAATAACCTGACAAAATACAGAGATCTGATTCCACTAACGCTTCTTTCTATTACCATGACAGTACCATAACTTAATGTGGCCCAAACTCTCTAAACTCTTTCCTATCACATCACAGAAGTGTGTTTGTTAGATGCATTTAAGGTCATGCAATATTGCTTCCAATAGTATTTCTAGTAAAAACATCCATGCTAAGAACTACTTTGAAGCTTGTGGCTTTTTGACTCTATACATTTTATTTTTCTTGGCTTTTGGTCCCTAAAAGACTGACTAGTGCTGTGCTTACGGACTTTAAAATAATTTATTATGCTCTCTGGCCTGGGGCTGGCAACTGGATTATGTGACAGGTGGTCCTGAAAGACATCCAAGCCCAGGAAGTAACTGGCCCCCACCACCCCCCTGGACATTTCACTGGAAGTATGTTTTGCGGTTCAGGATCCTGAGATGCAGACTGCCCTGGCATGAAAGGGATGATTGAATGTGATGGTTGACATTTTTTCATTAAAATGTTTCCCCAGTGAGAAAAGAGTGCTTTAGAAAGGTGGGGAAAAAAAAAAAAAAAAAAGGGCGGGGAGAGTTAAGTGGGGAAAAGCTGAAAAAAGGTGGAAAAAGAATGTATTTTCATTACACCGTAGGCATTTCAGTTCATATATTTCAACTTGCCACTCACCATCACGGGCACAACTCCGCAGCCAGGCTCCTTTTTCCCGAAGGAAACGGAAGCACCCGAGGGCTGCGGAGCTCGAGGTGCCGCTGCACGGGGAGGAGCTCGCAGGAGCTGAGGCCCGACGGGCACCTGGGGCCAGCAGGGAGCACCCGAACTGCAGCTCCCCAGTGTCTCCTGTTTAGGACCCAAATTTAGATAGTTCCCACCCAAGCATCCAGCCACTGTTCTACAGATAAAAATTAATCGTTTTTTTGACCAAGCTGCTCCCTTCTCCTCTAATATTGACCCGTTGTTTCCTATTATTTTATTGGCTTCTTACCAAGGTGCGTGAAATTCATTCAGTACAGCCCAAGAAAGGGCATAAATAGATAAAATCCTTAGAAACTGAAATTTTAGCCAGCGGCTGGAGCAGAACGGCTTAGGGGGCTCCAGCTGAAACGGAATGACGTGGGGGAAAAGGCTTAGGAACCTGGAGGTGCTGAGGGGAACAGTCAGTGGCAAAGGTGCTCTGATGCACTTTGTTCAAGTCAAAACGCCAAAGAAATAGAGGTGGGTTGTTGTGGGTTTTGTTTTCATTTTTAAGTTCTAGAAGGCACAGGTGGCTGATGGAGAAGATGGGACAACAGGGATGTTCCAGTCTACAGTCCTGCTCTCTTGTCTTCATTCTCTCCACTCCCAAAACTCATCTCTCCCTATCTTACTCTTTGTGTCCTGCTCACCTTGCCACGATCCTAGAAAATGTTGAATAACACCGAAAACCCATCCATCTCCACAGCAAGCGGAAGGGCTCATATACACTATTCTGTTTCCTCCAGAGCAACACTTTCATCTATGCTTTACTGTAGTATTAATTGACTAGAAAGAAAACCCACTTGTGTAAAACCTGACAATGGCTTTTATTCTTTGGGGAAATTTTAGCAGCCTGTAAAAGAACAGCAAGATCCCTTCACAGAGACACAAACACACATGCACTCTTTGAGCTCATGGAGAGGAAGGATTTGAATTAGCTGCTTTCATGGTTTGAAAGCCTAATTGCCAAAGAGACTTTTGGAAGCAACCATGGAGACGTCTCCCTGCAAGAAGCAACACAATAGAAACCACAGGAAAAGAATAAGAGAAAGGGGAAAAAAAATGAGCAGAAAGAAAAGGGCAGACACTGAGAACAGGCACCAGTGCAGAGGAGCAGAGGTGCTGCTCCCACCCAGCAAGCACATTTGGGGGCTGCCAGCATTTTCCATCAGGAATGTCACCAAGCGCCCCGTCCCCAGAGAGGCTGGAGGGCTGTAGCCACACGAGGGAGTGAAAAACATGGTCACGTAAGGTAGCTCCTGAGGAGGAGCAGGGGCAGGTCTCCAGTTTGCTTCCCCAGGCTTTACAGACAGAACCTCTCTCAGCCCCTTGTTCCCATTCAAGAAGACTTTTGTGCATCCGCCGTTCCCTTAAAGTCACCACGGTAACTGCCCCTTCCCCCCATGCTCCCCTCCACAGACCTCACCTCTCCGCTCCTGGGAAAGCATCTTTATATTTACAGAGGTGCCCAGTTTGGAAAGACAGGACAACAGAAAGCTGAGAGCAAGCAGGAGCTAGAAACACTTCAGATCTGTCCCACATCCCAGCCCTGCCTTGCCACAAAGCCACCGAGACGCTTATCTTCAAGATAAGGACCTCAACAGAAGCGCCTGTAGGGCTCTTCCCTGGCTCAGAAGTCTTTGGATCATTTACCGGGTTGTTAAAAGATAAACAGACTGCATTCCATCCTTGGGAACAGTGTGACACGGTCAGTCGGTGACTCCATTGGCAACCGGAGCAGCCAGGTACGGAGCTTGACACCAACCGCCCCCACCTGAGCGGCCCACCCGCCTCCCCATCACAAAGGGCTTACTGCCTAGGATCTAACCGTCAAAACCGTACACTTAATTATGTGTCAACGAACAGGCTCGCACAGACAGATTAGCTTATTCCAAATATCATAGTTAATTAGCCGGCTTAACCAGTAAGCAGCTTTATTTTTCCTTAGCTGACACTTGGAAGAGAAAAGGGAAATGGGTTACCTTGATGTAAGGAGAAAGTAACATCTGAGAACGGTAATACAGATTGCTTTTTTCCCCCAGTTTCGTACCCTTGGAATATTCTTTTTAGCTCTGTCACTTTATATTTATTATTAAAACTATGCCAAGTCTGTGACTACATCTCAAATGTAAACAGTGCACTTGTATACTCTACACCAATTTATGGAGTGGGTGCCTGTATGATGGATTAGTAAAATTCCATAGCGTGTTTTAGGAATCAAACACAGGCTCTTTATCAGAGTGTTCAGAGACATTAAGTGTGTTATAAATTGACTTGAAGCATAAAAACCAGATTAAAACATTCATTTTTGGTCTCGCTATGTTTTTGATTCAAGCACATTAGCTGTCTTTTTTTTCCCCTGTACGCTTTCAGAAGCATGACTTGTTCATAACAGGCTTAGGCAAGCTGGTGTTGGGAAGGGACTATGACCCTTTCTTTTATTAAATATCAAGAACTAGACTTCCCCTGCCAGGAATCTGCATCAGTACAAGCACTGGATTTACTTACACCAGAGGAGTCGACCACAAAACTCAGAGCACGCCGAGGAAAATCCAACTGTTTCCTTGAGCAGCACGTAGTAACCATCTAACGGGGGCAGCACCAGCCAATCCCCACCACCGACTCTTCCAGAGCCTCCAGGTCACGCGTCAGGTCACGCACTGGAAGCGATTTCTGGCAGCCAGAGAAGAGGTTGGGGTTGGCTTCCCCCCGGGAAAGGCGCCGCTGCCATCCCAAACGCCCTCCTGCCCCTCGCCTCTGCCCTCCACAAGCCACACCCTGGTTTTATCTGCTCCGTAAGGATTTATTCTACAATCCCCTGGCCATGGGGCAGCAACGGCAGCAGGGACCTGTGAAGCAAGAACAAACTTCTCAGGTCTCCCAGCTGAGGGTTTGAAGCCCGTTAAGGACTAAAGCACGATACCTGCGGAGACTTGCCCATGGAAAAACAAGTATTCTTTACTTAGGTCCTTCAGGAGAGCACACGCAGCCAACAACTGCGAGGGAAGCAAGGTGATCTTCCTGCAGCTCATTGGCACCACATGTTGGATTTTCCTCTGTGAAAACATAACAGGGCAGGAGGTGCAGGAGGGATGAGGCTCGGGGCCGTCGGCGGAAGCCTCTCCTCCCGCAGCCGTGCGGCGTTACCGCTTTCACAGGCGTGACTCGCAGACTTATCAGCGCTGCGGTCTGAGGATCCCTCTCGGGCCCTGGGATCCAGGACCAGACACAACAAACTCTCACCTGTAAATGTCAGCCCTCGCGCTAGGCGAGCTTAGGTTTCCCCTGGACACAGAGATGGGAGATCAAATGTCAGAGTCACTGACGGCAGGAAATTAAAACAGTTCAGATGGAAGCCAAAATAATATCAAAACATCTTTTTTTTTTTTTAATGAGATCTGAAGCTTTATGCAACACAAATGAGTCATAATTTTCAGGTCAAGGGAGTGGATGGAGGTTTTGAGGGAGTTCTGATTTCAGACTCCTGAGGCAGGAGTGGCCACTGTGGCCACCAGTGCTGCAGGCAGAGCTGGGGGGTGCCTGGGGATGGTCGCTGGGCAAATGCAGCCGAGTCTCAGAGGAGCCCGAGAGCCCCCACAGCATGAGAGCGCTGTCAGGGGAGGGGGAAGCTCCCCCCGTGACAGCCTCTGCCTCTCCCAGGCGCAGGGGCAGCCGCATCTGCCCACCTCGTACCGGAGGGAAAGCCCAGCGTGTCCGTCGCCCCCACAGCCCACCCCGCACAGGGACCAGCATTCCCGCTCCTCAGACGTTCCGTTACTGCTG
>NW_020799092.1:28159271-28171521 GCF_003259725.1 Athene cunicularia
AGTCTGGAGAAGAGGAGGCTGAGGGGAGACCTCCTGGCCCTCGGCAACTCCCTGCCAGGAGGGGGCAGAGAGGGGGGATGAGTCTCTGGAGCCAAGGCCCCAGCGCCAGGCCCCGAGGGAATGGCCTCAAGCTGCCCAGGGCAGGGTCAGGCTGGCTCTGAGGAAGGATTTCTGTGCAGAAGGGGCTGTTGGGCGTTGGAATGGGCTGCCCAGGGCAGGGGGGAGTCCCCGGGATCCCTGGGGGGGTTGAAGAGTCGGGCTGAGCCAGCGCTGAGGGATCTGGGGGAGTTGGGAATGGTCAGGGGGAGGGTCATGGTTGGGCTGGAGGAGCTGCAAGGGATGGTTCTGGAATCCTGAAAATTCATCTCCAGAGGCAAAGAATCCACAGTCCATAATAAACACACGTTGCATGTCTCTGCAGCATTAGGGGGGCTCCGAGAGAACAAGACACGGGCTGGAGCAAGATCCACAGCATCACCCAGCACAGGGCCCTGGGCTCACAGGTGCTTACAGCCACTTAGTGTATGTGACACCTGGCAGGGACACACACGTGCCGGTACCGTGCCAGTACAGCAAGTGTCCCACACACGGGCACGCACACAAACAGGGGCAGTGCTGGGCATCCAGAAATCAGACCACAACACACATGGGGGGGGAAAAAAAAAAAAAGGGGAAAAAAAAAAAAAAAAAGCAGCCCAAGCTCTTGGCCTTGCTCTTCATGTTTCTTTGGTCTTGTATTTGGAATACAAACTATACAGAATCCGCATCGTAGCCTTCAAATCTCCGTTCACAATGTCTGTGGATACACAAGAAACAGCAAAACCAGACGGGAAGTATTAGCAAACCCTGGAACAGAAGGAGACTGCAACTGCCAAAGAGAATCTTCCACCTTTTCCAGTTATAATGTGAACTTAGACAACCTAACTGTAACCGAGACGCAACACGGGAATTACAGAGCTAGCAAATCATTTATTTATTAAATTAAGGAAAAGGGACCTTCACTGCACTATCTTGCTGGAAGACAGGATAAATAATGCATAGTGAGAAATAATTCTTCACTAGCAGAGAACAGAGGAGATAATTTAATAGGACTTTACAGCTTTATTCTTTTATGATTCCTCTACGGCAGGAATCGCATTGGGAGTTACCTGACACTTTTATTTTTTGGGTTGTAACGTTTCCAGCAGTTGTCTGCTCTTGGCTGTTTTCTTGTTTTCATTTAGTTTTCAGGTTCTTGGCTAAACAAACTGCTCTTGTATTTAATAATTGGAATGGAAGAGGCTAACTGATTTCGAGGGTTTACTGTTCCTCTTACAGTGCTGCAAATCACCAGGAGAAAGACCGACAGTGAAATACCAGTAAATGAGATCCTTGAGCAGTCTAAGTAGTGCGGCTGTAATAAGTATCCCTAAATCATATTAACTTCAATCACTAGCTGAGGATTTTCCCAGCGAAGGCGAAGGACCTGCAGATGGTGGCACCGGTATTTCTTAGTGATCAACTCGGCACTTGAGGCAGCGCAGAACAGCCAGCGGGAAGGACAGCGAGCTTGCTTACAAAGGGGATCCCAGTGCGGAGAGCTGAGCAGATTACTCTCCTCAAAGTTAACATCAATAGCTTCCCAAACTCCCAGCTCCAGGCAGGATGGCCAAGAGCCTGCACTGTGCCCGCCCATCATGCGTGCTGCCAACATCGCCAAAGCATTAGTGGAAAAAGAAATCAAAAGAAAAAAAACAAGTCCTAAATTGTACCGTTCCCCCTCCATGGTGCTGCGTACCAAACACACGCACCCACCTGCTCAGGGATAACTAACAGGGGAAGAGATAATGCTTTCTATTTTTAATAAAGATTTGATTTCCTTATTCCACAACAAGGTTACGTGCCCAGCACGTTGCAAGGGGTCGGGCTGAGCAGTCCCAGCGCCGTCCATTAATGCAGCCACATCCTTCACCCCACCCGGAGCTGGTCAGAAATTTTTCTGAGAAGCACTTTTTTAATTGACAAAATGTGATTCATCCAAAGGAAACTTTTTTTTTTTTTGGTGGTCAGGCAAGAGAGAGGAACACGAATGTACATTAACTCCGAGATGAAAGCATGCACTCGGATGTAGGAGACCAACATTCATCTCCCAGGTCTGAACTAGGCAGAACAGCAACCTCAAACCTCTGTATTTGGCACGCAGGAGACTGACCCCCCAGCTCCTCTGGGGTTGAACAGAGCACTCGGTGTTTCTCATTCTCATGACATATTCTGCAAGGTGTATTCCCGCATGAATATGCACTAAAACTTTTTATGAGACTGGAAAAGAGCTTCCCCTCCAGCTCAGCTGCTGTGATTTCCCTAGGAGCTGCCACTGGTTTAAATCTTTAACAAATGCTGACTTATTAAACAGTTGAAGTTTAGCGTAAAGTTACTGAACTTACAACAACCCAACATTTTTAGTACGGAAATCCAAACATCTTTAGTATAGAAATAAAGATTGTTCAAACCAACTTTCAGCTTTACTGTTATTCGTTCTGAACGAGGAGCTATGGGGCAGCCGTTAAACGAAACGTGTCAGAGTCCCTCTGCAGAACCTACTGCAACCACCCTAACTTGCACTAAGCCACGATAGCAGCAGCTCTACCCCGGACAAGTCTGTGTGTCACGACTCACCTTCAGAGTTCACAGAAAAGTTCAGAAGACCCCCATCCGTCATCAAGTCCAACGCAAGGTTAACGTTGTGAAGCTGGAGAGAGATAGACAGAACGGGAAATATTTTTCACCTGACGGTGCAGTGGCCAGGAGGTTTAGAACAGTGTTTCTCTAGTAGCTGAAGATACTGATTCATAAATATGTACTCGTACTCATCTCCTTAGTTTTGATGGAGTGCTCTTCAGAATTTCTACCAATTATCATATAAAATCAGATGTAAAATCCATCTCCAGCAAAACGTATCCCAGGAGGTGGGCAGAAGAATCCATTTATTTAAAAATAGACCTTGCATGTGAAAGTCTTGTGTTAATGGATATTTCCACAGGGAAGACGGCCTAGATTCCTAACTGCACCTAACACATGCACAGATATAGATATAGATATATATATATATATTTATTTTTAACAATGCCCACATGTTTACATTTGGAACAAACAAACAAAATAGATGAGGAAAATGTCCCCGACACTTAACTCAGAGTTACGAAGATCGGAAATCTTCTGATCAGCTGTATTTGTGAGCTGGAAGTTTCTGCTTTACCATCTAAAGATGTCTACACACAGTAACAGTAGTGATGATATCCACATTACTCACGAGGAGTTAAGCCCATGTCTGTGAATGAAGGCTGAGGGTTGGGTTTGGTTTTTTTTTCTGATTTTTCCCTTACTTGTTTTTCTCTCATTTCCCACATAAAAGCAAGATATCACACACACACACGCAGTAGTCACAAATGATTTTTTAAAAAAGTAATATAATGTCCCATTACCAGATTCTTGAAGCTTAAGGGCAGTTGTTTACTTGGCTGGTAATTAGCCAGCCCCCTTCCTCTAATGAAGTAATGAGACCCGAACGAACTTCAGGTTGTCTCTTCACACATTCCTGAGGCTACCGAGGAATTTCTCCTTTGGGAGGCACATCAGTGACGGCCGCCAGGCTGTTCCCTGCTCTCTCCTGAAAATAAGCACGCGGGTCCCCCACGCATAAGCCAAGCAGAAACTGTGCGCTCTGAAGTGAAGCCATAGATTCGTGTTTTACCTGATTCTCTGATTTACAAGTAACTGAGACTGACAGTTTGGATTCAGGCTTCTTTTCTTCCTCTTAGAGCCAGCAGACAGGGGAGCTTAAGCTCATACAGAGCTACACAATTTTCTGATCAAGAATGCATAAATCAAACGTTTCCATAATGAACCGGCACAGGTAAGAGGGACACATTTCCCTCTCTGTAATGCAGATGAGATGTGCAAGGAACAGTAACGTGCAGATTTCAAAATAAATCTTAGACAGAACTACTGATAATTACCGGAGAAGGGCAATACAGAGAAGTTGTTCCATCCAGCTGCGCTTCCAGACTCAGGAGAGCTGGACCGTTCTCCAGGATTTACGAGCGGACAGAGGTCGGGACATTTGGGGTATTTCAGCTCGGGGCTGTTTTGGCAGAAGCACTGAGTTCACACAGTTTTGATAAGCACAGGGCCCCCCCTTCATCATCATCTTCATCTCCTGACTGCTCAAGGCTCACCTCTGATTTCAGCCTGACCTATTTGGAGACTGTAAGCTTCATCTCAGAACACACACACGAGCGCCCAGAGCTGGACTTTCTTTACAGTGACTGGCAAACCTCATTTTCTGGCAATAAACCTGCAACAAACCTGCCCACGCGCAGTCTTGTCTTCTTGCACCTGGAGCTGGGTCGCCTCCCAAATTTCTGCTCCTGCTTTCCTCGCGCCTCGTGGCCCTCTGGCAGGGGCTCCTGTCCTCCCTATTTCTTGTTCCCGTGTCCCCCCTCGCACCACGGCTCCCCCGGGTCCCCGAGGAGCACGTCCCAGCTCTGAGCCACCAGCTTTCAGCTTGAATGAAAGCTGATGCGCCGCTCCCATCACAACAGTGCCGGCGGTTGTCACCATTTTTATAACACAAATGACGTGTTTTAAATCTCAGCAAAGGTTACATTTTCATACTTTACTGTACCAATTAACGTCTAAAATGACAGGGAGTTAGAAAGCACAGGGGAACTGAAAGACGTATTTTATGTGCAAATGACAGTTGAACTATGGTCGCTCGGTATTTTTAGTTGTATTGTCATCCTGCTTTTCATCGTGTAATGAACGCCAGAGGAGAAACAAACGGTGAATACCACTCTGGCAAACTGTTCTACAATAAGCCCAGTACTTGGAAGTAACTTTGCTAAAATGAAATTACTAGGACGTAGAGATTTTAATGAACCAGTACCCAACCACGTCACCTTCTTCTCCGAGGGCAGTGACCAGACCCGAGCTCTGACCTGCACCTGAAGTGTAGGGGTATCTCAATTCTTGAAAAAGATTTATGAGGCTTCAACAGGGCTGATCCAAAAAGAAAAATGTTATCCATGTAATTTCCAGCAAAGAAAAGAAAATTCATTGACTTCCTCTGAAAAAAAGTTAATGGAAACGTTAAAAATTCATTTCCAAGTCAATGAACCGGAGCAAACAATTTTGAAAACTGAGTGGAGGGGGAGAAAGGGAAGAAAATCAACTGCAAGGCAATGCATTGATTTTGTTTGATTAAGCCCTTCAAAATATATTTTCTGTTCTGAATCATCTTAGATTAAAAAAAAAAAATTGAATTTTCCTAATCCCTCAAACAGACATCAACTGACTGCAGTGAATTTGTAACAAAATTCGAACCTAGGTCTCAGACAACTGTGCTTTTAAATGTTTTGATGGAAACCTCCCCAGGAGTGTTATTAATGAATGCGGGACCTCTGAGAATTTCCATTACAAATAAACATTGCCCAGGGAGACAAACTGTGTCGAGGTCAGGAATCAGCCAAGAGCCTCGTCTCTGGGGGAGCTGCCACACAAACCACGCCCGAGGAGAGAGTCCCTTCTCAGGCAGCTCTCAAGCAAAAAGGATCTGACACGTTCCACCTTCAGAAATCTAACTGAATACAACCCAGGAAAAACAGCTACGGTTTCAAGATTTTCAGAGCGATTCAGTGACCCAAGTGAAAAATCCCTACCCACCAGAGAGAATTTGAAAATATCCGAAATATCTCAAAATATATCAACATCCTACACCTGTGGAGGAGGCGTTTACACTGGCAGCCCATCATGCACTGCCTTCTGGCTGGTGCCACCTTTTTCTTTTAAAGCGCTGATGAAATCTGCCTGGTGGAGGTTAAAAGAGGTGTCAGGCGAGTCTGGCTGGGTAGGTTACAGCCTCGGGGGAGGAAAAGATGTAAATTCTCATGAGCTTCCTAAGCACAGAGGGGCCTTCAAAAATGTTCCGGTCATGCCTTGATTAAGGTATATTTTTAGGACAGCATAAGGAAACATATAAGGAACCAGTTCTGTTCTGCAGGAGGCGTTATCCGCTTAAAAATGTTGTTTGCAGGACAGACTTGGAGGAGACAGCATACCAATCCCCCGCCACAGAGCCTCTGGTGTCCCTGGAAGGCTTCGGAAGCACTGCCAAATAAATGCAGGTTACCAACAGCTTGCCTCCCACCAGGTAATAATGGATTTTGAAGAAGACACCAACCTGCTCCAGGTTATTTCAGCAGCACTGAGTGCCTGCACTCCTGCTCTCCCAAACCCCTGTCCTGCAAACCCCGTGCAAAAACATGACTCCATACACGAGGAGCAGAGCTCTTCACCGACACACCGGAGCACTAAACACACGAGATGCCTGAAGCCTCGAGCTCTACGTAACTCAACAACAACCTACCATCTCCGTGGTGCTGGCTGGAGTCAGGAAGAAATGCCTTAAATTCAGGAAGTAACCCTCCAGTTGTCCAATTAACAGAAGTAAGATAACGCCATCTGCAAACTGGATGAAGAATGATCTCTGATTATTTATTCTGTTGGCTTTTAGTAAACTACTCCAATAAATGCCAGTCTAGTGATAAAGGGATTTCAATGCTGCTCTGGCAGGCAGGCAGCCTAAGGACTCCGCTCCCTCAACCTCTTCTACGGGGAACTTTGTATTTCGTTACATCACGCTGCCAAGTTCCTACCAGTGGAAGCAGAGACCTTGCGAAGGGACAGCCATTAAACCAAACTATTCCAGATACAAGGAGACTTCAGGCAAGCACAAGCAACAAACACGCAACTAGAAATAAATAAAATTGTGTCTAGTGCCTGAGACTGATGACAAAACACTTGCAAAACCTCCCGAGAGCTGCCCACCGGGCAAACCCAGAAGAGCACGGGGGCACGGCTCCGCTTTTCACCCGCGCGGCACGAACGGGCGCTGCGGCTGCACCGAGGTTCTGGCGCCTGGAGCCAAGCAAGAGCTGGGGCTGATCTCTGCCTGCGTGCCTGCAGGAGTAGGGATGACAAAGCCACCAGGGACGTCCCCGAGCTCCTTTGCCATCTCTCCCCGGAGGGGCAGGGGGGAGGACAGCCAGGGACGGGCATCCCGCCGTGCCCCACGAGCACTCCTCTTGGCATCTCAGGGACTTCCAAGAAGCTCAACGTTCTGAGGATGGGACTTTGAAATGTAATGAAAATCAGGCCTTCCTACCCTGAAACAAACCCAGCATTAAAACCCACTAAGCACCAGCAACCAGCTTGGCGTTGAGTGCCAGAACACCCCGATTTCCATCCTGACAGAAAGAGTATCCACAGCAGTGGGGTAGGCTCTGAAGATTACTCCCTGTAGCATTACAAGGGCAGCATTCAATACAAAGCACTATTTTTTCATTACTTATTACCAGCAGAAACTTCAGAGACTGAAGCCTGATATCTTAACCTGAAGCTAGAAATAATTGTTACGTTGCCAAGTTTCAAATTGCTACAACAAAAAGGAGGAATCCTAACGGAGAGAGGAACCACTGGAACGGCTGACAAAACACGGTTAACGTGCAGCTTAGAGCAGGCTACCTCAGATTCGACGTCTTTCACATTTAATCCTAATTTTCCAACGTGCTGGTTGACGAATTGCAAAAACACCTGAGGAAAACAGAAGGGGAGGAGAGGGTGGAAGACAACAGAACTTTTTTCAGTGAAGTCAGGGATTATGCCTTACCTTACAAATGTTGATGTCTGTTAAAAAAGTAAATTACCTTTTTCACAGCATCCAGCTTATCTGGAGCACGGCTAAATAATTCATCAAAGGCATCACCTTCTGTATCAAAACAACATTAATTTGTATTATTTGGAATAACTGCCAGAGCGGAGGTTTAAAGGAAGGAGAAAGGTGTTCACACCTTATAAGCCAAGGAGGAGAAAAAGGTCGTAGGGAGATGGGGAAAGAAGTTCTGCTTTTGTATTTATCAGACCAGGGTGACAGGCTTCCCCTCAGCCTGACTACATCAGAGAAAACAATTTACTTCATTCAGCTCTGCAGTTTTTGCCTGCAGAAGTTCTCAAGATTTGTGCTGCCACCACTCTGAGCAACGGCTAAGTTTCGCATCTCCACGCTTTACCTCTCTTCAGTTATGTTTTTTTTAACCCTGAACCTCTGGGAAAAAAATGATTGTAAGCCGAGAAGAGCTACACCTCTTACTGCTCTTCCCCAACAGAAACGTCAGTTACATCAAACGTGCAGAAAACAGCCCCTTTCCTTCAAAACACCCCAAACCAGATATTGGGTTTGGAGACACTGGCCTTCCTCCAAAACTTCACAGACCTCAACAATGACCAAGTGCTGCCACCCAGTTCAAAGGCAGGTGCTGAGCTGGGGCCAGCCGCCCTGCCCCAGAGAACCAGCCCCAGTTTAAGGATTTCCAGGGCAGTGAGATTCATGGACGTCCCTGTGAACACCCACCCCCCCGCCTCCATTTTCTGCGCAGGTTTCGTGAGAGCAGGACACGTCCCCTCAGCGTAGCCTGGCCACAGGACTGCTCTGGGCCAAGCACCAACACAGCATCTGAAAGGTCCTTAAAAATCAGGGGGACTCTGGCAGCGTAACAAAAAGGGGAGCCAGTTTCTACCGTGCAGGAAAGCAAAGGCAGCTTTGCTAGAGAAGATTATGTCCAAAAGACAGAGGAGACACAGAAGCCTCTGCTGGAAAAAAAAAAAAAAAAAAAAAAAAAAAAAAAAAAAAAAGACAGAGAAAGGGTTTCCCCAGCTTTCTCCGCTCTCCCTGTCAGGGGGCTGCTGCGGGAGCAGTGTCAGGGAACAGGTGAATCCCTCAGACACATCGCTGAGCAGCGCTCGGAAACCCGCAAGTCTTGTAACCTCGAGAGCCCTCTTCTGGAGCCACGCTTTGGGATCTCTCCTTCGGTAAGCAAGCCGTGTCGGACACAGGGAGAGCATCCTGAGGAGGGAACTGCAGATTTCTCTTCGCAGCAGAATCAGCCCACTGGAAGAAACGCCTGATTACAGGGAGGGTTTTTCAGGATTTCAGCCCATGCTAGAGACCACTCGGTGGAATAACGGGTGAATACGTGTTAAATAACATAGTCTGCACCTCTGCAAGGGATGCAAATGCTCACGCGAAGGGCACAGAAGGGAATTCAAACAGTTGCCCTGATTCACGGGGGGTGCAGCGTGCTCCCCTGCGGCAAGGAGCAGCAGATCACCCCGAAGCCCCAGCAGTGCCCAGAGCTTCTGCAGGCCCTCTGCAGCCGGGCAGTTTTCACCTCAAGTGTTTCACAGCCCTCCAAAGCCCCACGGGTAAAACCTCGGGGGACGTTGGATTTCACTGAGTTGCCGTCCGCCGTCAAGCACCAGCAGATTTCAAAATCTCATCTGCAAACTGCAGAGAGGGAACTGCACTGAAGCTGCTAGCAACAAGGAGCACAATTCTCAAGCCATTATGCTCGTAAGTAGTTCAGCAGTGAACGAGGTCAGCGTGTAAATCCAAGACAGACTTTGCTCCCAGCCGGGTCTTCTCCGTTGGGCCATCAACCCACTGCGTCATCTCTTGTCTCACCTCCCATCCGCTGCCCGCAGTCCACGGGCAAAGCGACCCCCCAGCTTGCAAACTATCTTATGTTCATAGGAACAGGCATGAACAGAAGACACCTGGAGAAAACCACTACCAGAAATCCATGGACCTCCATGAACTCCAGTGAGGGCACACTGACTGGACCATGAGCTAAAACCGGATCGGAACAGCACGTAACGGTGAACCACTGAACGTGGCGATACCGGTACTTACTTGACTGTGCTTCTAAATTCTCTCTGAAAGTGTAACAAAAAGCAAAAATTAGAACAAGCTTTCAGCAGAACTAATCTTATTCACCAGCAAAGCTTATCGGGGCCATCAGCTCCCCCGTAAAGCAGGAGATGCAAAGCGCCATCAACTTGACGTCAGGGTTTCCCAGAGACGGGTTTAAGCACGCCGTCTGCCCGTACAGGCCCTTGGAAGGGTGCGAGATTTTACCTGGCCCACAGACCAACGCACGCTTGTTTTATAAGCACAGTCCATAATATCCTCTTCCAACAAGCTGCTCGCGGGATTAGGGGCTGAAGATGTTCTCGCATATAAAGGACAATAGTAGGAAAATCTGTTTCCAATTCTTGGAACGATGTCCGTATTTTCTCGGTATATAAATGGTATCCTACTACTTAACTCCTTTAATAATGACAGTACCTCTCAAACTTGGCAAGCTCAAACCTTTCTTCCACAGTAAAATAAGAAATGAGCTGCCTCCTTTCTCTTTATTTAATGACAGAATGGCAATAAATTAAAAGTAGATTTAAACCACCGTGGCTTTAGAAAATTTCCAGTTTAGTCCGGGACAAATAAATTTACAGTGCTTTATTTTTATTTATTATATTTGTTATTATATCCCATGGCAATGGCAAACACTAAGCCTCAGAAACAGCCATACACATTATTTTAGAGGAGTCTATATAAAGAGTAAAGAAGGGCCTTACACCATAATACTGAATCTGAAAAGGGGGAAAAAAAGGAAATAGATGAGAGAAACAGTTCGCATGCATATGCATGCCTGGGTTTACGCTTTTTGTCATCAGCATGATCCCAGCTATTTTTTCCAAGGGGGAAAACACCCACAATATTTCATTTATGATTGACAGTGTAAAAACCAGATCTATCCCCTCTTACTTGTTTTCTGTGATATATTCCACTGCATTTGCTGTCTTTAATCCTCTGGAGGTGTTCTGTTGAAAAGACCATAAATAAAAAAAAAAAAAAAAAAAAAAAAAAAAAAAATCGGTATTAATGAGACTTTCATGACCTGTTTGCTGCCTTAAACGATTCCCAGAGGGCATTTATACAGGAAATCCAGTACAATTAGTACCGGTACTTTGAGAGGCTGCTGCTCCCTGCACTCCTCGAGCAGCATCGCCGGCTTCCCCAGCAGAAGCAGCCAGGGGAGGTGGTCGCTCAGGCAGGGGAGTTCAGGGGTTGGCGCGTTCACACGGAGACTCGAGGGATGCGCCAAGTGCTCTGGGCAGGCGGCAGCCCCCCGGCACACCTCCCTGCACGGGGGATTCTCCAGGCTTAACAGCACTGGAGGTGGCCCCCTCTGCCTTCCAACAGACTCACGCCACGGCCTGCCACCAGCGACGAATCCCCCTGCAGAGGAGCTGGCTTTGGTGGGTTGCGGACATGAGGTTGGCAATTCTTACTGTTTCTGAAGCCACCTGGCATCTTTGCTTATGTCCCTGTGTCTTCGTTCCTCTGTAAGGATTTAGCGCTCCACAAAACATCAAAAACCCAGCACCAACCCAGCCGACAGCCTGGAGGGACGGGAGAGGATGGGCATGCCTGCTGCTTTGTTCAGGCACCTGGCAAACATCTCTTAGCACAGAAAAGCCTTTGGGGTTTGCTGCCACCCCCCCCTTACACACTGAGCCAACTCTTTTGGGTCAGCTCCTCGCTGGAGGAGCACACCCCGCCCCACCAGGGCACAGGCACGCGTGTCACAAAGGCCGGGGCTTCTCTGGGCTTCCTCAACGCTTCCCCCTGCCCCTGCCCTCTCCTCTGAGCTCGGCCTACCTGGGCTTTCCTCACGTCTGACCCAACGCTTACCCTTCCCATCGGGGCGCTGAGTTCTGTCACGGGGACCCAGCTCAGCACCACGCCATCACTCGTCCCCGCCCTCCCAGGGTGAACAGCCTGGGTTAACTCTCAGCCAGGGTTAACCCTCCCATGCTGCGGTTTCACAGACGATCCCCAACAACTTCTGTGCAGACGAGGCTCCGGCAGCCCCCCCGGCACCCCATGGGGGCTGCTCTGCCCCCTCCTCAGGGTCTGGGTTGTCTCTGGTCAGAGCCACAGGAGAGGAGCGCGGGCAGCCGTGCACCACTGGGACACCCGTTAGATGCCAGAGAGAGCTCTCCTCTGCCAAAGCGCTCAGCTGGGATGGACTCACGACAGCTACCTTCGGAGAGCCAAGCCCAGAACCTGCCCCTCAGGACACCTCCTAAAGCGGCACACGTAGCTCAAGGGCACACTCAGTTTCAGTGCCAGTTTTGATCCTCCCAAAGAGGGAAGAGCACGAGGTCACCCCAGACAGACCCTGTGCTGCGCTGCCAACACCACTGAATTTTTCCTGGCTGGTGTCAGCCCTGGCGTGGCCAGCAGGGACAGGGAAGGGATCTGAGCCCTGGGCTCGGCACTGGGGAGGCCGCCCCTCGCTGAGGGGGTTCAGTT
>NW_020799092.1:28171571-28174440 GCF_003259725.1 Athene cunicularia
AGTCTGGAGAAGAGGAGGCTGAGGGGAGACCTCCTGGCCCTCGGCAACTCCCTGCCAGGAGGGGGCAGAGAGGGGGGATGAGTCTCTGGAGCCAAGGCCCCAGCGCCAGGCCCCGAGGGAATGGCCTCAAGCTGCCCAGGGCAGGGTCAGGCTGGCTCTGAGGAAGGATTTCTGTGCAGAAGGGGCTGTTGGGCGTTGGAATGGGCTGCCCAGGGCAGGGGGGGAGTCCCCATCAAAGGACCTTCAAGGGCTTTTCCAACCTAGATGATTCTGTGAATTGTGAACCCTGTTAAAACTGTAACGCAGTGGTGCTAATTTTTGCAATTATATACCCAACTGTGGGATATCTGATGTCCCCCTGAAGTCCCAGAGTTGACTTTAAGAAACAAATTAGAGGAAGAAAGCATATAGATCTTGGCTTGTAGAGAAAAATAAGAAAATGTGACCCCAGTAGAAGGACTCAGGAATTAAAGGCACAGTTCACAGAAAACACAAGAATCTCTTTCACATCAGCATGCACGTTTCTCCCTAATTCTAAGCAAATTTGTCTTGTGAAAGGTCTCTGGAATCTACTGCAGCAAATATTGAAACTCCAGTTACCTCAATGGTGATTGTTTCCACTTGAACATTCGGAGGCATGGCCAGGCTGGGTTTGAAGTGCTTTGCTATTGCAACCAGAAGATGCAGCGTGCTCAGTAAGTCCTTTGTAAAGATAGCTGTCCCGTGTAAAGAAAGAAAACAACATTTAGCGTGCAAAACAAATAAACCTCACTCTAACCCATAGACTCTCCCTGCGCAGAGGAACCCGAAGCGATGGACGGCCAGGTTATATAATATCACAGTTCAGTAATAATACATCTTAAAAGTCCTTTTTGTGAGACATCACACAGACGCTGAGGGCTCTTAAGTGGCCCACAAGCCACAGGCTTAGAGGATGCATGACCCAGGCAGGGTCAGATATTCCTGTCTCACTTCTGACTCAACTAGTAATTAAAAACAGGTCATGTAATTACTGTCGTGGTTTGCCTTTGCCTCACGGCAGCCTTACGACAGAGGGAGCCCTGTGACGGATAAACTTCTCCAATTGCACTTCTGCACCTACATTCCACACTCCATTTCAGCTGACTTTCCTCCAGTTGCAAACACTTAGCCACAGCTTCCAGAATCACAGAGAGTTTCTGTCGCTGTTTTTTTTCCGTTAATGCGATCTTGTCAACATCCAGCTTGAGAGATGCTAGGTTTTCTTTGACAGAAAGTCCATAGGAAGGAAAAGGATGTATTTTAACACCACCATAGGAAAAAAAAAAATAAAATCAGAAACGTAAAATGACAGCACAGCACACACAGTCTTGTTTTAAATGTTCGATACCGCTTAATATCTTTCACAGAGGCACGTCCCACAGCTGTATGCCTTGTTAAACTCCTACGTGCTCTGAAAGCCTCAGTAAAGTCAGTGAAGCTCTGCAGAAGAGTGACTCAAGTCACTCCTTGCAGCATCATCCCCCAACCCTGGCACTCCACATCCCTCCTTTTCCTAGGGGAGGCTACAGGAATCAAACACGCGAATCTTCCCTGCAGATAGTGTGCAAAGGCAACATCAACTCCCATCTACAGAAAAAGCCCAGCTCATTGCTCAGGCAAGTAACTCTGAATATAAGCCAATCCTGCTCATGCTGCTGCCCTCAGCCTCAGTGAAAAGGAGATGAGATGTAAAAGACAGGCCCAAAGAGGTGAAAGGGAAAAGAAAAATGAAGTGGGGACGGGAGAGATGGAAAAACAGAAATAGAGCAACAGGCTGTTCCAAGAGGCCATATCTTTATACAAGCACCTCGTAGTGTAGAGAGCCTCTCAGGTTTTCATCAGTTCCAGCCCAGTGCTTTATAGACTAAGAACTATCTTATTTCTTTTTTTTTTTTAATGCAGGGAAACATATAAATTATAGTCCTGATTCCATCCAACTTTTCTGGTAGCATCACAAGTCACCTTTGTGCTCCTGGCTTAGGAAGCCCTCCTCCCCTACAGAGGCACTGTAATTTCACACATCAAAGTTAACCTTTTCATTGCGTTAATTAGCAGGTAAAAAGCCTTTCTTAGAAGAAAAATAACTGGATAAAACCAATAGCAGATCCTCCCAAGGCATTTGTGCAGAGTGCAGCGCAGCCCCCGCGAGCGAGAGGCGAGGCTCCAGCACACCACTGCTACTTCCCCAGGTTTAGTCTCTGGTCTGGAACCTCCCCAGGATGTGTTTGCAAGCTGGACTCAAAGCAGCAGCCTACCCAAAAGATGATGCAGTACCAGCCCATCATACAGATCTTCTTCCAGACTCCTAACGACTATGTGCTCCTCCTTCAGCGTTGAGTTAATCCAGTCGGTCAGTACCTGCGGAGGAAAACAAAGCAGCTGGCAGTTACATTCCTGTTGAGCACCCCGTGCTATGTTGTGTTTCACCCCTCAGAGCTTTATCTCACATCTCGGTTTGCTCTCAGCCTCCACTTCCTTTGTGCTTTTTGGTGCTTTTTTTTAAAGGGAAGTTAAGCAGCAGTTAGTTCTCCCTAATTTCCAAGCGAGACACAATATCTCACCAGTTATGAATTTCGTAGAGAGAGACAGATCCTGCTCCCACTTCCATCAGGGAAAAGGCAGCAGAGCACCCCTCCCAACCCCTGCCTTCGTTAGACACCACAGGATTCACTCGAATCCAACTGTCATACGCAGGTTTGTAAGAAAAGAGGCTTCACTCAGCCTGTTGGTTGTTTCTCATAGTCATCCACATCACTAGCACTCCTCCCTTTCCTCTCCTATTTTTGCTTTCTTCTTCTTTCTGCAATTTTGTACTACCCTGTCTCCAAATACCTTTTTTTTTCGGGGG
>NW_020799092.1:28174490-28181904 GCF_003259725.1 Athene cunicularia
GGGGGGGGGGGGGGGGGGGAAGTGTTCTGTTTATTTTGCTTTCTCAGGCAGCAGTCCTCCCATGGCCCGTTCCAATGTCCTTCCTGCCTTTGCAAGGGGAAGCTGCTCAGGAAGCCAAGGGCTGGCTACAGCTGCAAAGGAACCACGTCCCCTTGGCCCCGCAGCCCCCTGCTTCTGCACAGGAGGCCAGAAGAGCTCCTCAGCACTCGCCCAAGCGTGTGTTTTATCCACGTATGCTGACAGCAAGGGAAGGCGACCTGCTGAAGCAGAACTGAAGAGCAGTAGCCCCAGGTGGCTGTTAACAAGAACCTCTCAGAAGAGGGATGGGTATCGCCTGTTATTGCTACAAGTGAGGGTCTGGAGTTTATTGTGTGGATAATATCCTCCTCACTCGCTGTAAACAGAGGGGAAAATTCATACCAGATCCCTGTGAGTTAGCCAACATTAGCTAAAATGTAAAAAGCAGTTTCAAAAAAAAAAAAAAAAAAAAAAACCCCCAAAAAATCTCCGAGATGCTTGAAACCGCACGAGAAACAAAAACGCCTGGTGCCAGCAGCTGCCTGAGCTGAGAATCTGTCAGTGTCTGTAATGTACCTCCTCGGCTATGAAGCAAAAATCCTTTTCGAGGGCAGAAGCTGTGCTCCTCACCTAACGCCTCCAGGTTAAGACCCGGTGATGCTTCAGGTGCGTGAGGAGTAGAGCGGTGCCCCAGACACACCCGCAGAGCCCAGGGGAGGCTGAAGAGCGGAAAGGACGGCTGAGGCTGGGGTGTGATCCCGGCTCCCAACAGCCGCATCCTCAGCCCGCAGCTCACACAACTCCGCTTTCAGGCCAGTTGCTGGGGCCCCACTCAGCTGCAGAGCAGGACAACCTCTCTAAAAATGAGTAAACAGGGAAAGGAGAAGTCTGCTCCTGACTTCCAGATGTAACCATGCTCTATTTTACATGCAGTACGATATTTATAGCAACTACAGCGAGCCATGTCACATTCCTCAGTTCCCCAAAGCCACCTCAAAATGAAAATGCAGTGGAACAGAGACTCTCTCCCAAGTGAGTTTCTTTGCTTCCCTTCTCCCTGTCTCCCTCTCCATCCCATCTCTCCTCCAGAGGAGCCCTGAGCTCTTTAGATTAAGAAGGTGATCGGTGGCCTCCTTTGGGATCCAATTTCCACCTCCCCATCATCCAAAGAAAAGAAATTAGACAGTGAAGAACGTTGTCTCAGGAGTCTCTAATGGGAAACGGATTAAGCACTGAAGCTCACAGAAATCTTCATAAACTGAGGAAAGCTCTTCAATTTTGGCAGTCTGGGAAGAACAGATTCAGCGTCTCTGTAGACAACATAATTGCATTTTGCAGCACCACCTTTCAGATCTTCTCTTTTGTATAAAAACATTGTGAAAGCCTGACACAAAAATTAAATCTTTCTGATCAAATGCGCGTGAAGGTTTAAGGAAATGTAATATAGAAATGCACATATTTATGGCTTTATGAATGCCGTGTAATACACACACCAGCACACAGCCTAAGCTGGTTTTGGTAATATTTATAACAATTTCAGGACTTCTGTAGCACGAGAAGTGCTGGTCTCATAAGAGACGTGCCACTTTTCTTACAGGAAATTTGAGTCTGCTCGCCTTCCCCCGGGCTGTGCCACTGGAGGAACACGGTGACTGAACACACAGGGGAGATTTTCAAAATTACTTGGAAATAAAGTACCTGCCTGTGACACAGTTACCTCAAGCAGACAGTGTCCCATACAACAACCTGAAAGCTTTTCTCCTGAATTCCTGGTGACTTGTCGGGCTGCATCAGGCCAGTGCCACGGCACAGGGGGCTGCCAAACCCCCCCAGCAACCCCAAAACTCGCTAGCACGGGATCAGGGCAGCAAAGCTGCACACATCCGAACGCCCCTCTTTAGTCACAGCACATCCCACGTGAGCTTGCTCTGTTGTTCCAGCTGGATCCTCAGTGCTGCAGCGTTACAATGAGGTGGCAGCTGGGTACTTGTGGTGTGGCTAATCCACACGTCCCAAGTCACAAGAGGTATCCTATAAGAAAAAACTCAAGTTTTTAAATCTACGCTCCACTTTACACAACAGCAGTGGCCACTCTTGGGTGACGAAGGCATCTGCAGCTTGGCCGTGTACCCCTCCAGCCATCCATGCTTAAGCAAAAGCTCTGGTTTAGTTGTGTGGAGCCCAAGTGCCAAAAGCAGAGCTCGCCCCCATCCCTGGGGGGGCTGAGGCCAAAGGGCTGGGGAACCTACAGGGCTGAGCATCAACACAACAGGCGAAAACAACTTGAGGAGAGGGTTAAACGATATAATAAAATAAATGGTACCAGTTTTAATTCTTCCAATTTGGGATTGTTGCTTGAGGTCGGTTTTATAAGTTTCTTCTTCTCACCTATGAAAGGAAGCAAACAAGATCCATTACAGTTCTCAGTAAAATCTGCTGTAATTTTAATATTACACAACATCACTGACTGCCGTATGTAGAAACACTGTCATTTTTAATTTTAACTGATTCCTCATGAGCAAGACACTGGTCTATCAGACTATTAAGACTGCTGTTGGAAATCATGCTTCAGTGTAATTCAAATCAGTAAGACCTAGACGGACAATTCTGGAAAGGAGAGAACAACCTTGGTCAGATCCTTATGTGTGAAATGTGAATTTTAGTTGAAGAATCACCTAGAATTTGTGGTGCTTCTTCACGATCTGCCCCTAGAGAGTCAGCAGCCAAACTGCACACACAGAGACCTTACTCATTGCTGACAAATCCATGGGATTGCCGCTGAAAACTGTACAGTTAATTTGTACTGCACATTTTCTGCTTGGTTCCTCGGGTTGTTCTTTGGACCTTTTTCTGTCCTGGTTGATAAAGTACATACCTTGAGCGATGACATTCTCAGCTAGGAATTGATTAAGTGCAGCAGGCTGGGTAAATGCATTTAAAATGTCCGGCTCCATTGTCTTTTCTCACTCCTGGTAAACTGGTAAAAAACATGGGGGGAAAAGGAACATGAGTAAAGGCATGTAAAGATCAAAATTAGTGCTTAGAAGAAAATGAAGTGAAG
This sequence comes from Athene cunicularia, assembly GCF_003259725.1. NCBI lineage: Eukaryota > Metazoa > Chordata > Aves > Strigiformes > Strigidae > Athene > Athene cunicularia. The sequence continues at coordinate 28,177,570 of NW_020799092.1, forward strand.
GGTTTTTTTTCAGTTATTGTTTCATGAGTGGTTGATTGCTCTTAAAAAAAAATCTGCAAACGTATTTAAATGTGTGTAAAGAAAAAGAAGTTAAAAAGAACTTTCCTTTTTTCTGTTAATCATCAAAATATAAGAAAAAAGCCCTGAGGTACTAAAACTTGCCTTATTTCCATCTAGTTCTGTTTCATCTGAATTAATTAGTAAAATCCTATTCCAACTGAAATGAAAAGCTTTCAGTTCCTAGGTATCAATGGATACCTGCCATAAAAATGACCAATACTGGAGTATTAAATCAAGACTATGATAGCTAAATTAATGAGACAGGCTTAGAATTACAAGCGGCTTCCTTTATTAAACCAGCTGGAATAGCTGTGGGGAAACGACGGCGGGTTTCTGGGTAGACAATCCCATCTTCACGTCAGATTAAGTCACCAGCCTTCTCAAAGGCTTTTTTATTTTAAACACAGATCGGAGAACGACTGTCCTTCCCAGCCCAGACGTCCTCGAACGACAACACACAACAGAGTGGGGAAAACACCTTGTGAACGCACACACAACCACGGGCAAGGTTCTCCAAACCAGCTGGGAGCTGTGGGGGGGCACAGAAGAAGTCAGAGAAAGGACGGGGGCTGTCGGAGCTGGGGGGGGCTGAGCAGCCACGTACACGTGCTGCCCTACCAGGGAGCCAGCTCAAGCCCCTCTCTCCACCAGCAGCCGTCTGTGAGTACGGGGCCGGTGCTGAGCTCTCGCACCCTTCGAGACACCGCGACTCGAACCACGGGGCAAGCGCAGAGGACTCAGATTCTTTAACCAGGGGTGCGTAAGGCTGTGTCAGCTGCCGACACGGCCCACACAGACAGAGCCAGGCTCTACAGGCAGCTTACGTGGCAGGAAGTGTTCGGGTTTTAGTGCCTGCTTTTGCAATCTTAATGCTCACGTTCTTCAGTCAGGTCCACAAGACTAAAAACCCCCCAGGATGCTTTAGCTTGGCAAAGACCAAAACTCAGTAAAAAGTTAGACAGTGGCATCTGAGTAGTCTGTTTGCAAACTGTGTTATAGAATCACAGAATCCTTTAGCCTGGAAAAGACCTTTAAGATGGTCAAGTCCAACTGCCAACCTCACACTGCCAAGTCCACCACCAAACCCTGTCCACATCCACACATCTCTGAAACACCCCCAGGGATGGGGACTCCACCGCTTCCCTGGGCAGCTGTTCCAAGGCTTGACAAGCCTTTTCACGAAGACATTTTTGCTAATACCCAACCTAAAACTCCCCGGGTGCAATTTGTGGCTGTTACTTGGGAGGAGAGACCAACACCCACCTCACTACAACCCCCTTTCTCACAGTTGTAGAGTGATAATGTCTCTCAAGTGCCTTCCAGTCTGAACCGCCCCAGTTCCCTCAGCTGCTCCTCACACAATTTGTTCTCTAGACCCTGCACCAGCTTTGTTGCTCTTTGGATGCACTTCAGCACCTCAGTGTCTTTCTTGTAGTGAGGGGCCCAAAACTGAACCCAGGAATCGAGGGGCGGCCTCCCCAGTGCCAAGCCCAGGGCTCAGATCCCTTCCCTGTCCCTGCTGGCCACGCAGTGCTGACACAAGCCAGGATGCCACTGGCCTTCCTCTCATCTAGAGCATCAATAAAGATGTTAAACAGGAGCGGCCGCAACACCCAGCCCTGGGGTCACCACTCGTGACCGGCCCCCAACCCCCTTCACCACCACTCCTTGGGCCTGGTCCGCATCATGCGATAAATGAGTATGTTGTTTTCAGCGCAAGAAACCAGAGTTCTATACAGCGACTACGTGAATAAATGGCTGTGTGCAGAGGTGAAGGGACCCACGGGAGGATCACAGCTCCGAGCCCTGGACAATCCCGGCAGCACGTGGTTTGTGTCACGGCAGCAGCTGTACTACCACGAGTAAGAGAGCTCAGCTTTTCCAACAGTCCTAAACTCTGTGAAAGCCAGAGCAGAGGAGACCACAATACGACGACCAGGAAGAGTTTTTATCCTCCTTTGAACCATGAGATGGCACCCGCTGCTGGCCGCAGGGCCCCGTGGGACAGGCTGCTGCTCTGCTCTCTGGGTGGGGGTGTGACCTGCTCGGGACGGGGAACGCTCTCCCGGTGCTGCCCACAAGCAGTTGGTGCTAACGGCTGGGGGGCTCAGACGAGAACGCACCCAAGGACGTCACCTTTGCCGCTGTGATGGGGACAACCCTGGGAGGGCAGAGAAACCAACAGGCACCTGTGGCGGCCAAAGATAAGAAAGCTGAGAAACTTCACCGGCAGAGCAATGAGCCAAGACGAGGCCTTATATGAAAAAACCTCAGAGTTCGTGGGAAGGACAAGAGACACCTCTTCAGCAACCACTAGGGCCCACCACAGAGCACCAACCCCCTCAGAGACCCTGCCCCAGATTTTAGTACTTACTCAATGTATTAACATATGCATTAGATCCTCTGGAAATAGGTGTGTGCTTCTTGGCAATGACAGGAATATCCATTTCTTGTCCTGTACATCAGAAGTGTGCTTTTCTCTTTCGGCATGCACGTCAGGTGGAGTGACCCCCCGCACAGTCCAGACGCCTGCCTTCCCAAAGTCCAGACTAAGGCTTAAGGGGTTCTTTGGAGGTCGGATTTATGGTCACACCTTGTCTCTGAAGTTCAGTGCCGCGGGGCCGCCGTAGGAGAGGTGAGGCTGACTCGCCTTGCCCTTTAACAGAAAGCGAGATGCCCTGGGGGGGGGGTCAGGGGAGAGGACTCCTGTCCACCCCAGATGACCATGTCAGGAGCCCCGTGGTAGGTGGACACGGCACCTTGAAAGAGCAATCCGGGGGATTTAAGCGAGGGTCTAGGCCTGGCTTGCCTCCTCCAGGTACCTGCCCCGTGCCGTCAGCCGCGCTGTGCCTCAGCTGCGACCGCGGGAGCCTGAAGCGGGACGCTGTGAGGACCCAGAGCTCCAAGCACGGCGGGCAAAGGCAGCTGCTGAAAATGCTGCCACACGCTGCCCACAGAAGATTTTCAAAGTGACATTTCTCTGCTCAACAGCTTTACAGGCCAAGCAGCGTGGTGCTGCCCTGCAGGCTCGCCCTCAGGTTTACGAAAGCCCCCGGTCAAAGCGCATTACGAACACGCGTTCTAACACCAATTTTGACAAGCCAAGGATATTGGTAGAAGACAGCAATTCGATGCTTTTGCACATCAGTCTGGTAAAACAAATGAGGTACAAAATTCCCAGCAAGCCACTAGGGAGAAGGGTCACGAGAGATTTAGTTTCATTACAGTGGCTGCAAAACTGAACTCTGTCTCTGAAAAGGTGTTTGGTAAAATAAGATACGAGAAATCGAGTCATTCAGTGCCCGAGGAACAACTGAACTACCTGAGATGAGCCTGCCCAGATGGAATGAACCGAGAGAGAAAAGTTAATTAATACAGAGCGACCTACAGATAACGTACTCTTAAATTAGGTTTCTGACAGCTGTTACGCCGGGGAAGTCCTGCTCATAGGTCTTCTGCAATCGTCTGTGTAACCCACAGCCTGCACTCGGTTTGGCTGCAATACTCAGCTTGTGCATCTCTTCCTTCTCCGAGTATTTACACAAAGTGATGTGTCCTGCCTGCGCATCCTGTCTCTGGCTAAGGGGCACGAACTTCAGGAGCCACTCTTTAAAATTTCCAAGTCTATAAGGAAAGGCCTGAAAGTAAGAATTTGCAATAGTGTAAGTCAACATCCTCTCGGGCCTCAGCCCCGTGTTTCCTGCTCAGGAGTGTTAAATTGCTATACTGGGTAAGACTAGCTTACCTAGTATCTAGTTCCCTTACAGCGCCCAGAAGCAGAAGCTTAGGAGGAAAAAATAAACCAACCCAAACCAGCAACCATATACAGATACTTCCCTAAAACACTTCAACAGCCTGCAGCTCGGCTTTCCTAAATTAAAACTGGCTCCTGGCATTTTAGGGTTTATTCAGGTTAATTTTAGGCACACTTACTTCCCGTGAGGTTCCCATTCACCCCTCGAACACACCCACCTGGCACCGTTCCGTGGCGAGGAGCTGGCGGCCGTGGCTCTACCCGCCACTTGCTCTGACCCCCCGGCTCCCCCCACACACAGAACAGCCCCACAAAGCCACCCTCCTCACGTCACCCCCTCACTACTCTGCGGTACCGCTGCGTTACTACGACCCTACACCCTCAGCAGTCATCTCTTCCCAAACCCGAGGGAGCACAGCCCGCAGCTGAGCCTCCAACCCCCCCCCGAGCACCTGTGACCGTCGTGGTCGCCCCTTTCCTGGAATTCTCCAGCACCCCCCCGCCCCGTTTGGAAGCGCTGG
>NW_020799092.1:28181954-28204848 GCF_003259725.1 Athene cunicularia
CCCGCCCCGTTTGGAAGCGCTGGGAGCCAGACCTGCACTGCTGCCTTCACCCCGTTGTCCTCCGTCCCTCCTCCTGGCTCCTCATTCTCTTTGCTGTTTTGGACCACTGCTGAGTGCCAACACTAACGGAACTATCTGTTACATCCCCAGGATTTTATTCCTAAACAGCAACACACCACTCAGAGCCCATCATTTGTCTGTAGAGCTAGTTATTGCTTCCCTCCCCCGTGTTTCACCTCCCATTTATCGATATTGATTTCCCACAGCCACTACAGAGCCTGGAAACTGCAGTTCCTTAGCGTTTAAATAGACTCATTGCTAATTACTAGTAATTAGCATCCGCGAGCAGCCCGTCATGTGGCGAGCTGCATTTCCATGCGGTTTGGTCCTAGGCAGCAGCCTTTCAAAGATAACAAGCTGCAGAAACAACATGAAACGAACCACGGCTGGGTTCGGACGCCGTCTCGGGGTTGGCTGTTTCACGAGCAATGGGAAGGAATTGCTGGCTCTGGCGCACACGCTTCCACGTCGGCTGCTGCCCGTCGCTCAGGGCTCTGGCTGACACACTCTTTTTCCCAGCCTCCAGCCTCCTGCACACGTTATTTATCAGCACTTGGAGAAGAGATCATTGTAGGGGACAACTGCTTGAATCCTGATGGTAGAGGGATTCCGTGACGACATTTTAAAATAAAACCGAGGTTTAATTACTGACCATTCAAATGAAACAGCAGAATTTGGCCCTTCATTCTCTGAGCTCACAGATGTGCAGGCTTGTCTGTTTTAAGGTCAAGAGGTGTTTTATTTCTCCTGTGCCACCTGCTGAGGCGAGTAAATATTTCTAATTTAAATTTTTCTAACTAAACAAGTGAATTTTTCTGAGGCCAAGAGCTAGGCTACTGCGCAAAGCTGCAGTGCCACAGCCACCGATAAAACAACTCCTTCTCTAGTTGGGTCAGATCAGTTCAATTTTCTTCCACAACTCTGGCTCCCAGATATATATCATGAAGCACTACAGTACACCAAGCTCCCTGATATACTCTGTAAAGCATTAATGAGCTACAGGGGGTTTCCGGCATACAAACTAGCTGTAGAATACATGCAACGCGCTTACCGACGTTACCGAATTGTTTCAGCTATTTCCTGTCTGGAAAGACAAAAGCCCTACTCCACACTAGCTCAAACGCATTTCCTAGTTGTCTGAATAGAACAAACAAAGGAGGGAACAAAAACTAATTGGGAATGTTAGTGTTAACAGGAATATTTCTGCCTTCAGAAAACGAGAATTAAAAAAATAAGTAAGAAAAAAATGAGAATATGCATTGTGTGCCTGGTTTAAAACTTACTTTTACTTCTTTGTGTAGTACCAGACTTTTCAAGAGTCATTTTTGCTCATTAGCAACAGAAGAGCTGTCATCTCAGCAAGAACAACCCATGTTGGGCAGAGGAAGTCTTACAGTTAAAGGAAAAAAAAAAGTAATTTAAAAAAGCACCCGAAAGAGTCCCGTTTCCCAAACTTACTATTCTCTCCTTCCGGAATTCTCCAGCAGCTCTTCCAAGGCCTTCCCAGAGCAGGCGTGATGACTCTGGTGGGAAGGGGGCCCTGAGCCCCGGCTCGGAGCGTCCCTCCCGCGCGGGGCAGGGGGAAGCGGCGTGGCGCTGACTGCTCCTCAAAACGAAACCACGGCCACCCCCGGAACCCAACTGGCTGTGTGCTTGGTCCCTGCTGGAGACTAAAATAAACAGAAATACAAATGCAGGAAACGTGCAACCCTGCAACTCCTGAAATACCAGAAGGTCTCGGAGAGACGAGGTCGTTCCTCCACGGCAGCGCTGCACGTCTGGGGAGCTCACAGGGCACTTTTCCTTTGCACGTAATGATAAACCAGGCAAGACAGAATCGTCACGCTGTGTCACATCATCTCCTCCCGGTCCTTTGAGCGTTTTATAGAGCAGATCAGCACTACTCTACCTAGCTGGTAGGAGAAACCCAGGCAGAAGGAGATGAACTCATCTGTCCTTGGACAGCTAGTTCATCTAAGGACACCAGGGGACTAACCTTGGACAACCAAGGACCCCAGGGCCCAAAACGCTCATCCGAGACAAGCGTTATCTCCCCTGGGTAGTGCTGGAGCTCTTCCTTCCCTTTTCCATCGCTGAGTGAAGAGGGGAAGCACCCTACAGCAACCACTTTCCCTGGACATTTCCTTCAGGTCCCGGTTACATTGGTTGCCCCCCCCCGGCAAGCACAAGCAGCTCTGCAGTCCACGAAAGCCCCGGCGGAGGCAGGAGCCAGCCACAGTAACTCACCTGCTCTGGTTGAACGCTGCCAAGGGACCGACTCCTGGGTTTTGCTCCATGCCATAGACAGGAGGGGACAGTTCAGCGTGAGCTAAATGGGATAAAAGGCAAGCGGATTGAAAACCAGCTGCCACAAATTCTTAGTAACTGAGAACTTAACCCAAACCCCTTCATCAAAGGGCAAACCTCACTGTATTTTCTAAGCAGGTGACAAGCACGACAATACATCAAATTAGCAAAGGCCCAGAGCACCTTCTTACCTCTGCAGAAGTGCACGCCACAGCCTAGAAACGCGGTAAGTGAAAAAACAAGAGTTGGGGATGCTACTGGGAACTTGGAACAAACCCAGTTTCATACCAGTAGGCAGAGGGAATAGGAAGAATTAAACTTTGGGAAATCCATCTGTAATTACTAGGTCCATCCCTACTTCAACTGGCAATTCAGAGGACTTCTCCTGAAAGCCTCCTTCACCCAGCAGCATGTCAGGGCTAAAAGAACAATTCTGAAACACACGGGACGGACAAGCATCTGTTTTCCTCCAAAAACTGACGTTGCCACCAGTGCGTGAAGCATCCAGTCTTCTGTTGAACACCACTAAATTCCGTATGAGTTGCATTTGATTTCATGGCTGTCTCCCCCCCAGAGTCCGTCTGTACATTCCCACAGCACCCCTCATACACACACACACACCTGGCCCTCACATAAAAACAGCCACTGCGGAACAATTCAAGGCATCGGCAGCACGCCCACCAATAACAAGTTCTCATAATGCATTTTCCTGCTCCTCCCCACGGCCTTGCTTCACTAGAGCCCCTCTATGCTCTCCAAAGCAGGGCAAAGGGAAGCAGACAGGCATTTTCAATGTCACTCCAGACTCACTTGTGCTTCTGGCTCCCCAGTTGCTCCGCAGACACACACAGGACTGGTTTCGGCACACCAGGCTTCCCTCCCCTGCCTCTGCAGAGTGGTATCAGAGAGTGTACTTCAGTTACTTTTCTCTTGGGGGAGGAAAAAGGTGAACAACTTGATCCTGTAGCTGAGTAATATTTAAAAATATTTTTAAAAAAACACCCCAAAGCAGCTGATGAAACCTACAGAAGAGCCCACTTGTGTCTGCCCATACAATCCCACCGCCTGTACCAGGGCCAGAAACCCACGATCTCTGCTCAGACCATCACCCCTCTAGGACCCTCGATGGACACGACGGCTGAAGTTCACCTTTCAAAAGTTCTTCCCACAGGCTTGTTCATTTAGCAAAAAAAAAAAAAAAAAAAAAAAAAAAAAAAAAAAAAAAAAAAAAAAGCTGTAGAAAACCAAGTGATTATTATTTATTTATTTGAATAAATAGTACAACTGACACAAACCATGCATAACACTCCTGCTGTGGTTTTTAGCACACATAGCATTGCATTGTAACTTGCTTACAGTACAAAACTCTTGTCACAAAGCTGGATGTCCCCAGCATACGACAAGTCCAGAATTTTATCTGCAAGGCTGGTTTTTAGTAGTTAGAAATCCAGAGTAAACACTGCTAAAAACAGTACAAAAGACTCTTAAAAATACACTAATACTGAAAGCACTGGGGTGTGGGGAAGAGGGGTAAGAAATCCTACAAGGTTTAACTGATCAAAACCCATCTGCCACCTGTTTTTTCATCTTGAAAAAGAGGCTGCAGATGAGGAGTATCCGGGCTTTTTCTGTGGTGATACAGCCCACTGGAACTGAGTGTGCCGAGCAGATGCACCTAAAAGGCAAACCTGTATGGCCTGGAAAAGACAGACCCTCATCAAGTACTCCCAGATGTGGAAGCGTTAATGCTGCAGAGCGTTCAGCATCTCAGATGAACTCAAAGGATTCAGATCTACCCCCCTGGCACCCGGGGGACAGATCTGAAATCCAGTAACACAAAGGGTTCGTTTGGAGCGTAACAAACCCACCCTGCTCCCAACCCTGTTAACAATAAATACAGCGCCTACAGGAGGAGCGACCCGGCCAGACAGCAAGGAGCCAAGGAAGGAAAAATGTGTTTTCCCTGCGCAACATTTACCCACGGACTTAAAAACGTAACAAACCAGGGCATGACACCTGCCCCCAGCCTGCTCAGGGCGTCAGCGCTGCGCTGCGATCCCGACTGCCAGGGATGGGAACGGAAGGATGCTACAAGGGGCCCGTGCCCTCAGGCTGTACAGGAGGGACCCGCATTCTGCAGAGTGACCAGAAACACGTAACTGAACAGAGCAGAGGCTCCTCTGAACTCTGCTGGGGTGTTCACATCTGCTCACGTGCCGTGAAGGTGCCAGCTGTACAATCCCATCCCAGAAACAGGCGTTCCCCCTCCCAAAGCCAAACTGCTCTTATCAACCTTGTTATCTCCTGTCTGCTTTTGACATCAATATTGCACGCAATTTCAAAAACTAGATGCTCTGGAGGTCTCTCCCAGCAACTCAAGAGAATACAAACAGCACTGGCACCTCCACACCACCTGAAGGCATGCGGGCAGAACCACAGCTCTTTAAGACTTGTTTCCCACCAGTAACACTGCGTTAATTCGAGAGACCTTTCAGTTCAACCCCCTTCCAGCCCCACGACAGCCCTATTTCACAGCATGAAAGTCAGACCAGTTTCATTAACTCGCCAGGAGAGCTGACCCTCCAGGCCTCAGTGCCTCTGCAAGTCTCCTCTGCAATAATTGCCAGTGTTGTTGTAAAGTCCAGTGACCCCATCAGAAACCAAAGTCCAATTGTTCTGGGCTCGTATAAGCAGCGAGAGGTCAGCTCCCTAAAATACAGGCAAGCAGTGATTCCCCACAGAACCTTACAGAGCAGACAGGATCCGAATTTCTGATGGAAAGAAAAGGCAACTTACTTCCATCTTTGTTTTGGAGGTGTGAGGGGAGGTGACCCAAATAATTCACATACTCAGAATCCAAAAAATGTAAAACAAAGATGCAGAAGCCCATTTCTCCCCCTCTGGGATTAAAAAACACTTGGAGGGAAGGAGAAAATCCCAATTGTAAAATTATCCCATTCAAATAGCACGTTTCCTCTTGAACTCAGAAGGGTAAATAATGTTTGGTGTAGAAATCCTTTTTTAGGGCAAGAAGATGCCTACTTACAACAGGGCTCGAGCAAGCCCGCGGAGCAGAGCGACGCTACCCGCCACCTTTTCGGGGCACTCTTGCTTAACATTTCCCACAGATTATGGCTACCCACAAAAGTTGCTGCTGTGACCCACAAAAGCAGCCGTCAGATCTCCCCCGTGCGCTCCAAGGAGAGGAATGCTGTGCTATGCATGTGCCACAATTCACCTACTCTGGAAACGACAATCCCGTTCCCTTCGCACAGCTCTCCTCAAAAACCTGCTCAGCGGGTGCACGCTGCGGCACAGCCTTCCCGTACCCCCGCTGCTCCTGGCACACCCCGCCAGGGACCGGCTGCTTAACCTGTTAAGTCCTCGGCGGTGACTCGAGTCCACCGGACAAATCTAGCAACTCTGTTGTGAAAAAGACGCCTGCTAAAATCTGCAGCAGCCTGGAAGACGAGAGGACTAGGCCAGAGCCTAGCAGAGTATTTCCTGGGATGGCACAGGGCAACTCGACGGCATTGTCTGAAGCGTAACCGGTGACCGAGGAGGCTCCCGCCTGCCTGCCCTGCGTCTGCCCCGCGTCCTCCCGGCCCAGTGCAATCCACGGGGACAGGCAGGCTCGCTCTTACACAGGAATTCAGTTTTACGCCTTAGGAAAGACAACAGACAAAACTGTTTAAAAAAGCCTGACGCCCAGAAGCGTACAGCTGCCAGGAACTCCAACAGGAACGAACGTGGCCCTTTAGCTCAGCCTGTGAAATGAGGAGTCAGCCCTCACACTGCCCAGCTCCTTATCTCCCCTGCTCCTTCGGAAAGGGCCGGGGGCAAGATGCACCAATCCAGCCTGAGCCTACCTGACCAGGCCTGCCTGACCCGGCTGAAGCTGCGTGCTTAAGGGATGATTAGTGGCTTTAGCAACCAAATTTCTCCTAGAAAGGAGATGAAGGAAAAAACAGACACGGAAAGATTAGCTGGTCATCCCACTGCAAGACTTACTCTGTGTAAACACGGAATGGAAGTAACACTGAGCAGCATGAGGTTAACGAAAAAACTGAAGCTCCTGCCATTAGCTTCAGATAGTGCCTGTCATTCCCCTCAGCCCCACCCACCCAACACAACATACCAAACCTTATTTAACAGAAAAGGTTCAGCTTCCAAATAAATTCCAATGCTGTTTTCCTACTGCCAACACTTAAATCTGAAAAATCATCAAATGCCAGTTGCAACCATGGAATATGCAGAATCAAAGAGTGTCCAGCCACGAGGAAGGTCTCACATCTTCCCTGCTGATTAAAGTAGTTAGTGGTGTATTTCCTTTATCAAAAGAGCATTTGTTGATCACAACAAACAACAGATCAAGGAGTATCTTCTGGTAAACATGTGAAATAGCTACACATTTTCAAGTGACCTAGAGAATACACATGCATAGTTTTTAGTGGGATCGTCATACAAACAGCTACAGACAGGCCACACCAACGGTAGAAAGAAGGCATGAAGTATAGCATAAGGCACAACGGGAGCGTGCAGAGGGGGTGTTTATTGTAATTTCAGCCTAAGGAGGTTGGAGGGATGAAGGCTTCAGCAGCTTCCAGGATCATTCAACGTTCTTGTACTTTGTGAACAGGTTGTAGAGAACCCTGAGGGTAGACTTCAGATCCAAGTTGACAACATCTGTGGAAGAAAAGGAAAAATCCTTAATTTCCTTTTTTGTTCTCCCTCATTTCTCCTCACAGGAACAAAAGTCCTGAGCTGGTGGGATTGGCAACAAAAGCCCCCAGAGTTCTGATCTCCCCAAGTCAAGGTTTTCAGATGTTCCATACCACGCACTTCAGAACACCTTCACGATAATACAGGCACAGCTAACTTCTATGCGAAAGGAGGGAAGAGAATTCCCTTCCCTCATCTACAATTGGTTATAGAGAAAGTCTACTTCTGTCCGAGAGCTGGGACCAAGGCTTTGGGAAATCCTACCAATGACGTCACTGGCCACAGAAGCAGCACACGAGCAGCCAGACACATCACACCAGGTACTGAACCTCACACATCCCCACTTCTGCCACGATGCAGGCCACGAATGAACAAAGCAGACTCAAAGCGTTCTACCACTTGACATCCCTTCTTCCCATGCTACCCCAGGGAACAGGTAGGGAACGGTTTGCACCAAAAAGCTTTTTCTGTGGCACCTCCCAACCTGGTACCAGAATAAAATGCCAGGAAATACCCCCGTGTTGTGGTTTAACCCCGATCGGCAACTAAGCACCAGGCAGCCTTCTGCTCGCTCCTGCCCCTGCCCAGCGGGATGGGGAAGAGAACTGGGGGGGGAAGAGTAAACCTTGGGGGTTGAGATAGAGACAGTTTAATAGGATGGCAATGGAAGAGAAAAAAATAATGATCGCAGAACGTGCAAAGCAAGTGATGCCCAATGCAGGTGCTCAGCACCCGCTGAGCGATGCCCGGCCTGTTCTGAGCAGCGATCGCTGCCCCCCACCAGCTCCCCCCCGGTTGCTGTGCTCAGGACGAGGTCCCACGGCCTGGACTAGCCCTTTGGCCAGCTGGGATCAGCTGTCCTGGCTGTGCCCCCTCCCAGCTCTTGTGCCCCAGCCCGCTCGCTGGCAGGGCAGCAGGAGGAGCTGGAGAGGCCTTGGCTTAGTGTGAGCCCGGCTCAGCAGCACCTGAAACACCGGCGTGTCAGCAGCGTTATTGTGCTCCGAAATGCAAACCCCAGCGCTGGGCCAGCCGCTAGGAAGGACATTAACTTTACCCCAGCCGAAACCAGGACACACAGACATGTAATAATCCAGGGACTGTGCGGGGAGGCATAGCATGGAGAAGGCAGAAGATACGGAAAGAAAGGTTGGATATAATACGTAAGAAAGGAGGAGGAGGAAGCAAAACATACACAGTAAACAATATATATGGAAGCCAAGAAGAACAGATAATTAAAACATGATTTAAAGAACTAGGGAGACAGCAAACAGTTAACAGACTAAGTACAGTTCATGTGAGGTCCAGGGGAAACACCTACTGCCTGTTTTGAAGAACCCTTGCCAGGACCTCTCCACCCTTCCCTCCCACCCCACTCCGGGTAACACTCTACCCCCCACACTTCATTTGGTATTTCCAGTGACCTCTCAACCTCTTCTTTCTACTCTTTTCCCCGCATTATTTTACCTATTTCATTCATGATTGTATTTTGCATTTGCAAAAGAATCTTGTCCTGCCCCCAAAAGAGGAAAGATCCTAAGTGCTGTAAAGTAACGCACCCTGACCAAAGAGATCTCTCACCTGCGTAACTGATCTATGAAGCACATTTCTTAATTTTTCCAGCTCTCACAGAAAGTGTCTTACCACCGCAGCATTCTCAGTAAGCTAACAGCCACCATCAGCACTGCTTCCTCTGTAGCAAGACCCGGTTCCCTCAGAGATGGATTTAAAAGGCGAGTTTAGCCACGGGAAACAACGCTTTGGAACAGCCCTGCATTTCTAGAGCTGGGAAATCCAGGCAAATATCTGGAGGAGACACAACTACCAGCAGATTTGGCTCACTGATGCTGGAAGTCACTTTTGTTTGCTGAACAATTCACCAAAATAGTGCTGGCACTATGAAAAAGCCAGAAAACCCCCGGCCCAAAGAGCTAGCTCTTTTATCTGGCAGTGTCATGACAAGCAAATTTAGGGTCAGAAGCACCCCCTGTGGTCACACGGTCTGATCTCATGTACAACACAGTCCTGAGAGGACTTTACTTTGGAAATCTTGTATTAAGCTTATGAACCAACCTGTGGCTGAATTAAAATATAAGTTTAACATTGCATAGTTTTTTTTTTTTTTTTTTTTTTTTCCACCTCCACCCCTTGACAATTCGACAATTCAGACCGACGGTTAATTACCTTCACTGTTGCAAAAGTTACACCGCAGTTCTAGTTTGACATTTTCCCAACTTTCAGACCTCGTCATGCCTCCGTGTGCTGCCTTAAGGAGCACGGCAGGGTGAGCTGCGCCCTCCCTGCGTGGGTGATTACAGCACTCCTCATTGATCGGTGTCTAACAGGCATTCCCAGGATCGAGGATGTTCCCAGACTCCCATTTCTTATTTTAAGATGAAGCACGCACAGCCATAGCATTATCAACCACAACTAACAAAAAGTTAACTGAAAGCAGTCATAAATCATCAAAATAGTTTAAAATATTCCATTAATTTAAAGCTTTCATGCTCCATAACCATCCTGTTAGAGGCTAATAAATGAATCCACTACAACAAACTCTTGCTGCAGTAACTCAGCATCAAGTTCTGCTGCCGGCTCAATGAATCAGTTGGGCTGAGAGAACAGAGAAGAGGAGATGCCCTGTGTGCTCGTATTTGTGTTTATCACCTGCACAAAGACACACTGCAATGTTAGAGACCTCTTTCTTGCAAGCACTGCAGGAAGCATGGGCTATAGGAATAAAAATGGGGACGTTCTGCTCTAGAAAACGTTTTACATGAAAAACCTACAGCTAATCCAAGAGGCACTGGCTACCCAATTCACGCTGAGGGACATGGACTCACCTAACAGGTTTTTCAGCCTATTTGGGAAGGAGCAATAGGTGAGTCTGGCATTAACAGAGTATAGCACGCACAAAACTTTCTGCAGAGCATCAGAGTCTGTGATACACCGAATTCTAGTTCCAAGAAACACATATGACACGGCTGTACCGAGTGTCAAGATTCTATAGAGCATTCGATGAAACGACAGTGACAAGCAAAGCCCAAGGTGTTACTGTCCTCTCCACAGGGGCAGCTTTTCAAGAGCAACAGTCTGTTTTACAGGAGACTCCAGCCACACAAGCCCATTCCGACAGCTGTGAACTACTGCTGTGGGGAAGGGGTACACGGGCAGGAGAGGAAGGAACGCACAGGAGAGACTGTACGTCCTGCAGCAGCGAAAAGGGGTGTTCTGTGAGCTAACCTGGCTCTCTAACCTCCACTAATAACTGAATTTTCAACCAGTGAAACACCTAAACATACTCTGCTGCTTATTGAGGCTGCACACCTTGTCCAGAGCGAACAAAACATTTGCTGTAATGTTCTGCCACTCAGGATAGTGTAAGGATATAAGATAGCTTATGGGAAGGTAATCTTTGTTAGCTCAACCGACGAAAACAAAACCAAAAAAAAGGACAAGATTTCAACTGGAGAAGTCTTCTCCTAGGTTTTTAACATTTCCTCTCCCTTGAAACAGGCTTATCTAGTTTACCTGGTCCTCTACTGCAATCTCTTTAGCCCTTCCACTCAAATTCCCATTCCTGATTGTGCATTCGTATTTCTCCAGTTTCCTCGTCCTCCTCACATCCGCCCTGAGTCAGCTCCCATACCCACAACACGCCTTTACTTCCCCAAGTGAGTGTCCTGTTTCACCGAATTCTTCAGAAGACTTTTCATCCCCAAATTTAAAAGAACAGCACTGACAGGATACATGTGTATTTAGTATCATCTTTTGCCTTTTTTCCCCACTATAACCAGCTCCACTATTCGTTAACCTATTTACTATCACCGCTTTGTCTCATTTTAAGTCAGACTGAACATTTCTCGGGGGCTCCTCATTTTTCTTTGTTCTGCAGAAGCCTCCTCCACATATGTGGTTTGCCACACCAGGAATTAAAATTGCTCATTTAGCAGTCGTAAAGTTTAATCCCTCTTTTTATCTCTAGTGCAAGCCACAGTGTAGCCCTCATAATTAATTAATTTCAAGGTTCAGAGACTTTAAAGGAAAAACTCAGCTTATACACTTTACAGTTCTGACTCCCAAGTCAACATAAATCAAGAAGAGAGTTTGCTACTGCTTCTCCTAAAAAAAAAAAATATCAAAAACCTTTCAGTTATCTGTCACTGAAATCTGATCACAAGAGCCCAAACTAGCACTCACTGTAGGAATTGTGAGAATTAGACCACAGAAAGCTTCCTGCTCGGATTGTTATTGAGAATACCAACTGAACTGATAACAGAGCACTGAGCTGCTCTTGGATCACTCACTAGAGCCGGACTTGTACACCTCAGAGAAGAGCCACAGGTAAGGATACAGCCCAGACAACGAACCCTCCGGGAATCTGTCAAGGGGCACATCTGCAGTTCCACCTTGCGGCACTACTGCTACCGCCTGCGGATGGACCTGCACTTGAAACCCACCTGCTGTTATGTCTTTGTACCCAGGTTAAGCTACACAGCATGTCCCTACCTTCAGGGCGAGCTTTTGGTTTCTTCAGTCCTCCATCTTGCATCAACTCAAAAGCAAAGGAAACATTATGGACCTGAAAGAGGCAAAGTGGTTAGAATCTCAAAGTTATACAGGCATTAAAAACCTTTGACGAAATGTTTAAATTGCTCTATCCTCTCTATACTTGGCATAGTCAATGATAATTCTATTTAAATCAATATTAGACATCTACATATTTAAGCATGGCAGACTAAGAAATGACAGCGTGTATTACTGAAGGGAAATACTTTTTGAGACACAGGAAGCACTTAACAGAGATCAGGAAATACATACAGGTGTGTAAGAAAGAAGAAATAAGGACACTAAGTGGAATTATTTTCAAACAACATTAGTCTTTTCTTCGTTATTATCAGCTGCATTTCCAGCAACATCAACATCCTATCAGCAAGGAGCCAGGCTGCTTGGTGCACGACCTCGTGCTAACCCCTTAGTCTCGTGGGCTCTGGCTTCCTCTACTTGAAAACAAAGATAAAAGTCAAATTAAGTTTCTCTAATGAAGAAAATGCTTCCAAAAATGCTTGGTGGTGGCAGTTCCTAGACAGAGTGTGCAGCGACCTCGCAAAAACTGCCCAGAAAGGGCTTCCTGACCCAGCCCCCAGGGATCAGGCCTGAGCATAAAGCCAGAGGAAAGAAAACGGACACCAAAGAAAACTGCCAGGAAGCGGGTGTTGGCTTTTAACCTCTCCTCTGAGGAGCGAGCATTATGGTTTAGAGAAATCTGCATAGCAGCTTCCTCGTCCACGCTTTACTGAAATTTAAGCAAGGTAATTTGGATTATGAATTCTGTCTATTTTCGTTACTGCAAATGACAGTTCTGGAGATACATAGCAAGGGAGAGAGATTTAATTAAAGCAACTCATCTTGAAAATCAGGGAGTAACGCGTACAAAGCTCCCCTACAACAAGGAAGGCAGGCCCCTTTCACTAGCATGTATTACTCAGGAATTTTTTTATATATATTTTTTTTTTCCAGCTACAGTTCCTCCTCATTCACTGTAACAAAACCAATCACTTTCAAGATGAAAATGTATTTTCCTCTCCCAAAGATACAGAGTGTACTTTACCTTCTTTGATTTACAAATCCCCTTTCCTCAAGGCAGAGTCTCCACACAAAACCTCAGCATTACTTCAGGAATACTGGATAATCTTTATGAATTTGAACCACTAACAACAAAATCACGACTGAGCAGGTGCTGGCTACAACTCAGCATTCTGCATTTCTGCAAGGGCAAAAATTCAGGCTGCTAGGAGAAGAAAGCAAGAGAAAGCTATAAAGGAGAGCTTGTAGATGACCATTTCCCACTGCTCCATCAAGTTCCTGTGCAGTGTACAACACTCAGCATGAACTAATCCCCATTATATCCACAAAGCTAACGCCTAAAGAAGCCCTCCTAGCAGAGCCTGCTTTCTGCCTTCAGGGAGTATGTGGCAAGCACTCTTCTCACCCCTAACACTAGTGGAGCAAGTGTGGGGCTAAGAGCAAGTCACTTATTCCCTCTCCTTCCATCTCTAATACCCTGATCATGAGCAAGACAATCTAAGACTGCAAAGAATTCACTCTTCTTCCTCAAAGCTTGTTTTGTCTGAAAGGTAGCAAGTCATTTCCTCCTTACTGAGCGGAAATCTCCAAAAAAGACAAGCTAGCACATTCCCTCAAAAGTTAAACTCAGCAACGTTGCAAGGATCCTGCCAGGAACCGGACACAGACCCAGATGTCTGCGCTCACAACTGACTTCAGACAGGCAACTTTTTGTGTGCTCCCTCCCTGGCAGGACCAGGGCATCCATCCCCGCTTTAGAGTTACCTGTGAGCACTCCACACACAGTTTCTAGCCCCAGATCAACCAAAGATCGTGGCCTGGGTACCACCTCTTCTCATTTACATGTCAAGTAACGATATTTATTCGCTTGATTTGTCAGAACATTAAACTACGGGAAAAGAGCTAATGGGTATCAGGCAATTGATAATAATGAGATTAGGGGCAGTTTTGAGGGATGCCATTCCTCAAGTGACCTCGAGAAGAACCTCTATCTCCGTGTCAATCCGCGGGTGCAGGATGCAGCTGAAGCAGAGCTTCCCATCTCTCCCCTTTCCTGCCTATTGACATGGCACATACTGGGCAAGGCCAGGCAGCAGCTCTGCTGCTTAGCACAGCAAGGCACAACCCCTGCACACAAAACCCCTTCAGGCAATACTACAATTTAATAAATCACTTTGATTATGCAAAAAACTACGCAGTACAAAGCACTGATTTATTCATTCTGGATATTCACGAGCTTTATGTGACGTTTGATGCTAGTAACAGGACACCTGTCCCCCTTACCTATAGGGAATTTACCCATTCAAAGCAACTTTTAGTGGTATTAACTGTCAAGTACCACAGCCAGTGCATCTTTGCTACAAGCTCCTGAAGAGAAGAATATACCAGGTTCTGATTTACTGCACACAAAGAGGAAGGACACAAAGACTGGAAAATATCATGTGGTAGCAAAACTGAAAGAATATAACCTGGAGTTTCTACCCACCTTTTGATCAAAACTCTCAGGTGTTAAGTAGAAGTTGTGAAGTGGAACAAAATAGTCTTCAAGGAGACCCATGAGCAAAACCAAGTAAACGCCATCTGCAAACTAAATGGAAATACTGGTGACCTTCCTAGGTGAGAGCATGTTTTCAAATGAGCGTTCACAAACAAGCAGAACAAAGAATTCTGGGCCCAAACCGTGTACTTTGATTTCTACCACTGCTGGTTGCTAGCACAGAGGTGTAAGATGGCTCAGGGCTCCCCGTGCAATCACCAGTGCAGCTGAGCAAGCTGAACCAGTCTTTTCTTTAGAGCCTGTTGACATCACTGCTTTCTTGTCAGTCCTCTTAAAAAAAAGAAAAAAGCACAGGATACAAAGCTTTCTCCCTACATCTGACAGCATTATTTCCCCTGTTCCTTTTTCCTGAGCAAACCAAGGAAGCCCATGGCTATTGCTGAAGTGTTAACCCATGCAAGGTTATGTGCAAACGACTATTTAAATTACTGACATGTAGTAAACAGCTCTAAGCAGAAGAAATTAAAAGCAATTCACCTGGGAGTTATCTACAATTTGTACTCCTTAGTTGTGCAAAGTATTTGGTTTGAATAGGCAGGGACTGAAAAGAGGATCTTCTTTATCTCCAGCTCCTTACTAAACGACTAAACACTTTGGGGTGAGGTTAGAGTATGTTCCTGCTTTTCCTCACATTCATTTTATTTGCTTGAGGAATCTTGCCAACTTCACTACAATATTTAACAAAGCTTTTTCAATTTAATTTAAAAAAAAAACAAAAAAACAAACAACAAAAGATTTCCGGGGAAACATGTTTGTACATTATATGCTCCCAGTGCTACTACAGTATCTGGTCATTTCAACCACAATCCCTCTTTAAGTTCAGTGTGTTGGACACTCAAATCTCTGCCCTGAATCAGAACTCGAGATTAAGTCTCTCCTGACACAGGAAGGAAGTTTTAGCTTCATGAATTATTTTTTTTTTCCAAGTCAAAATATATTGTTTACAGTTTCAGTAAATATTAAATAATATACTAAATACTTTCAGCAATACTATTCAGTATTCCTACCAGATAGGTCGATTACTTCCAGGCTAAGTGGGGGTAATGTTACATATTTCTAACAGATTTCTCACTTGTGATCCTGACGTGGCTATGTGACATCCTCTAACCTTTTTAGAAGTAAATTGTTGGGTACTCCCAAGGCATCAAGTGACAATCTCTTGTGACAGATCAGATCAGTCACCCATTTATTTCAGCAAAGCTATAAACCAGCAGTGAATGACTGGTATTAAACTAAGCCAGGCTCAAACCAATTACCCATACTCCTGGTATAATTCCCTAGACGTCATGCTTACTTTTTTTTCCCTGGGACAGTAAGATAACCATCTCTCCACAGTTCAGTGAACTCAGGAAAGAATTATCTGCTTCTGCTTAGCCAAGCTCGGGCCTGAGAAGTGCTTAATTTTATCTGTAAAGTGGGAGCTACCGGACCAACACTGAAATTCTCACTTGAGGCTTCCGAGCGTCTGGGGTGCGGCGTTGTGCAGCAGAACAGAGAAGCCCCCAGAGCAGGCGGTGGGGGCTGAAGTCGCCCGGGCAGCCCAGGCGCTGCGTGCGGGAGCTCCCGGTCACCCATCCCCGCTGCGGGAAGCCAGCACCGTGGTGTGCTCACGAGACAGAGGAGGGCAGGGAGGCCTTTGCTGCAAGAGCAGAATCGTTCCCAACCCCATTGTGAGGCCATCAGAGGGAGCGCCGGTAGCTCTGTGCTGCAGCCCTCGCCGCTCCGCACCCACAGGCGGTTCCTAGGAGCTTATACCGGATCATCAGGGACGCCCGCGGCTAGAAAAGGCACAAGCCACCCCCCCACTCCTCACAGAGCTTCGCAGCACCCTACTTCAACCCCAGGGACAGGGCGCCCTCAAATCCCACCGTACACTACACTCATCAATGCGGCCCTAGGAAAAATGCAAGAATTTCACCTTCGAATACAAATCAGCAGTGACATGAAGCGCGTGTAAACACGAGCAAAGGCAGGGAGCACCAGTGAGTGTCACTGTTACTTAAAAACCAGAGCCCTGAGCCCACAAACTAACATGCTCAAGGACAAACGGTTCCGTAACAGGAGCGAGGGCCAAGGTTTGGAACTCACACGGTTAGATCACACACACAGAGTCTCCTACCTGGGTTTCTAACTCGGTTACTTCCAAATTCAGTTTGTTCAAGTGCTTGTTCACGAAGGTGATCAGAGACTACAAAAGAGAACACCAGAACCAGCGATGTCAGATGCTACAGTCAGTGCCTGTGTGAAAAGGTTAACATAATCTTTCACGACATGTTTTTGAGATCACTAAATACGCACGTGTGCGGTCTGCTCTCGCATAAGTAAGTACATAAAGCTGGAAACCACCCAGGCGTGCCGCCGCTCGTGTGGCACGGCACGGCAGGAGTCACCAGATGGTGCTGTTCATGCAGCTCACCAGTGCCTCTCCCAGCACAGCGGGGGCAAACGCTGCCATGGCACTGGCTGCTCTGTGGGTCCTTTGCGAAGATGAAGCAAGCAGTGGGTGCCTTCGGTGTCCGCACCGATCCCGTCAGGTTCCCGGAGCAGACTCAGGGCCTGGGAGCAAGGCGCCAGCAGCACCAGGAGCTGATGGCACCCGTGCCGCGCACACCTCTGCTCCGGGGGGACGCGAGCGTGGCACCCTGCAAACCCCAGCCGGGGTGTAACCCCGAGCTGGCATTTCTGCTCCCACAGGACAGGGACAGGAAGATCCCGCTGCTGCGAGGCAGGTGGGTGCTCGGGTACAGAGCTGTGCCAGCCTGCTCACCCCGCAGCACGCGGGCCGGGTGGCAATGCCCTTACCGCGTGGACAGGCCTCACTGCGCTCTCTAGCAACTTTAAAAACACTCCTCTAGAAGATGTTTCAGACTGGAAATCTGAAGTCCAAGCATTATTTTGTACGTGTTCATCCTGTTCCACGTGAAGCGAAGGGCAGACTACAGCACGCGTCTTCGCCTGTCACTGCTCTAACGAAGAGCTGAACAGCCCGGCTGGAACCAGCTGACGGGACAGTGCAGAGCCCCGTCCTCACGTGTTCCCCAAAACTAACCGCAGCTGGCAGAGCTCAACAGTTATTTACCCCTCTGCTCTGCCCAGCACAAAGAGCCGTGTCGGGAACGTGTGTGGAGAGGAGGGCTTTGTGATGACGCTCAGCCTTGGAGGAGAGACCAGAGAACTGTATGAATTAATGTAAGTAGAGAAGCCCTGGGACAAAAGCAACTCTTCTGTAAGATTTATTTATGTATTTGCCAGTCAGAGAGGGACCTGGGGGTGCTGATTGACAGCTGGCTGAGCAGGAGCCAGCAGTGTGCCCAGGGGGCCAAGGAGGGCAACGGCATCCTGGCTGGTGTCAGCACTGGCGTGGCCAGCAGGGACAGGGAAGGGATCTGAGCCCTGGGCTCGGCACTGGGGAGGCCGCCCCTCGCTGAGGGGGTTCAGTTTTGGGCCCCTCACCCCAAAAAGGCCATTGAGTGACTCGAGCGTGGGCAGAGAAGGGCAACGGAGCTGGGGCAGGGTCTGGAGCACAGGTCTGCTGGGGAGCGGCTGGGGGAACTGGGGGGGTTCAGTCTGGAGAAGAGGAGGCTGAGGGGAGACCTCCTGGCCCTCGGCAACTCCCTGCCAGGAGGGGGCAGAGAGGGGGGATGAGTCTCTGGAGCCAAGGCCCCAGCGCCAGGCCCCGAGGGAATGGCCTCAAGCTGCCCAGGGCAGGGTCAGGCTGGCTCTGAGGAAGGATTTCTGTGCAGAAGGGGCTGTTGGGCGTTGGAATGGGCTGCCCAGGGCAGGGGGGAGTCCCCGGGATCCCTGGAGGGGTTGAAGAGTCGGGCTGAGCCAGCGCTGAGGGATCTGGGGGAGTTGGGAACGGTCAGGGGGAGGGTCATGGGTGGGCTGGAGGAGCTGCAGGGGCTTTGCCAACCCAGATGGTTCTGGGATTCTGAAAATTATTTACGGGTGAATCACATTTCGGGGTACTGTGGAAAATATCTTCCAGTCATGGAAGATCCTCTTCAGCACAGGAATGAGCTGAAAACCAAACAGCAGGGGCTTCCTGGGGAGAGCGAGGCTGAAGACGCACACACACAACTCTGGCTGCTGCGGAGCCCAGCGAAGGGGCCACCCCGGCCAGCGGAACGTTAGCCCACGTGCAGCCCAGCCCCTCCTCGCTGGAGGACAGCGCCCGGGACAGCACAGCCTGTACGTCTGTCCGGTCGGAATGACCTGTGCCACCGTGAACACTCTGCAGAGCAGCCTGCTGTAGCCGGTGTCACTCGGAATCTCAGGAGCACTACCTAGAACAACTTTGGTTGAGAAACCAGAGTCAACCAGAAGCCTGACCGAAGGCAACGAATCCAGGTATTGCCTGGCTTTGAAACAGTGATCTCGGGGGGATAAACACCCTTTTCACTATTTCACAGTCCCTTTTTGCTATTTTACAGATCTTTCCAGGCATCTTTCCAAAAGCATAAGAAAAAAAAGCAATATAGAAAACTTTTTTTTTTTTACCTTCTTGACCACGCTGAGTTTGTCTGGTGCATGATCAAAAAGTGTGTCAAAGGCATCACGCTCTGGTTTTAGGGGGAAAAAAAAAGAAAGAAAATAAATCAATACACCTCCAACAGCCAAGTGTGGGAAGCAGGTTATGTGGCCTAAGCTTAAAGGCCTTTCTCCGAAAGCCACGTAAGAGACTCAAGGTAAAAGTTATCCCCATGTTTTGGTGATAACTAAATGCCAGAGCAAACTCCCCTGGGGATGTGAGCGGTAACTGACAATAAACGTATCATTCACGGATTTCCCTTTTCTGTCATTCATATTTGTACACAAAATATGCCGGTGGAAGAAAACATCCCCCTGAAACACAAGAGTTGACTATGCCCCAATCCTAACTTAAACCATGAGCCACTGAAAGCTCCCTGGTTTTGGTGCACTACAGCTACAGTCACAGCTACGCCTGCATCCACCGCCCAGCCTCCACAGCAGAGATTCACGTGGTTAAAGTTCCTGGTAGTACCCCTGACTTCAGTAAAGCCTAAAATTGAACACGAGTGAAACCCGATTCAGCAGCATATGAAGAGCAAAGCTTATGCACAGGATGAAGATTTAAATTGGGTTTAGACCTTCAAAGCATTGTATAACGATACCTAACCCAGCCTAAAATCTACTGAATTGACCGTATTAGTGCAACGTTTCACACTGTGGCAGATTTGGGCTGACTGAAATTTTCCAAACACTGAGTTTTCTTGGTGACAACTGTCATCATCAGGTAAAACAAGAAAAAATTAGAAAAGTAATCAATTGCAGTCCTCTTTTTTTTTAAAAAAAGCATAAAGATGCTGGAAAAATGTGTGGATCTTAAGCTGTAAACATTTTCAACATAGTTTAACAGCTTTTTCAAGTTCAAATAAAATGTGTCAATAAAAATTAATAGCTTTCTATTTTTAAATAAATATATTTATTATCCAAATTCCTTTGGTATCTGAAGATGTGTTATTTAGTCCCTAGAGCCCCCTGACATATTTTCTGAGTACCTTTATTAATGTAGATACTCTGCAAGAGGGGGAATGGTAGCATTCACCTGTTATAACTGGGGAATAGAGAAACTAAATGACTTATTCTTCATCACAGACACAGTCCTCCACATCTCTTTGACAAGTGACTTCATGCCACTAACAAAACTAAATGCAAAAAGAGAAGCCTCTTAAAAAAAAAAAAAAAAAAAAAAAGTTTTTTGTTTAGAAGACCAGATCTACGGTTGGTATGGTCCAAACTCTAAAATCTAGTGAAGGAGGAGGAGGTAAGATATTTCATGCAAAGGAAAGTGGACAAATAAATAGAGCTTTCTTAGCCCTCGTACCATGCACCTTCGCTGCAGCAAGCTTCGTGTATTCATTAAATGGTCTTCATAAGGTGTAACTCTTATTGCTGGGGGTTGCAGAGATTTTTACTTGAAAGCCACTAACAGCAGTGCTAGGAAATACTGCCCTGTGCAGCATTTTTGCTATTCATTACTTACAAATGAAAACAAACCAACAGAGACCAGTCTGAAGAGCACAAGCAGTATACTGGGTGACCTGGTTCTACCCATTACACTCCACATCTGTGTGGAGTAACAAAACCTGCCCCCACAGCACATTCCAGCCCCACACAACTGCTCAATCCATCGCCTTGATCTGCTGAAGGAAAACAGACAAGATTTCTGTGCCCGACATAAATAATAAAGAAAAAATTTCAGTCAACTTTGTTACTTACCAAATCTTCCCATCATCATCCTGCAAAGTCAGAGCATTCAAAAATATTGTGTTAGTTGATGAATAATGACATTGAAAAGACAAGACCGTGCTCTTAAGGGGCCTTTTCCTGCAAGATGCTGGGGGCTAACCCACTCCTACCAAGCCAGGGGGCTGAGCGCGCCGCAGCCCAGACCCGACTGCTGCAGGACCACAGCCACGTCGCCGGGATCCATTTGAAATGAAAAGAAATGCCTAATTAGGTTTTACGTGTGATGAGGACTTCTTGTGCTTGACTATTTTTATGATGAAGAACAAGCGAACGAACGTGCTCCTGTGCACAGCTTCCACACGCGCGGCCGTCAGCTCCAGCGCACAGCTCCGAGGGAGCAAGGCTATCTACCTCCCTTTAACCTCTCTTCTCTGAAGGAGGAAAGCATACATCATATCTGGATCTTACGTAAATAAATGCCACGCATCTACACGGCCAGTGACATCACCCGACACATGCAGATGTTTATCGGCTGAGCACCAGGCCCTGATCTGCCCGGAGCAATTTGAAAGCGTTCAAGTGAATGCTGGATTCTGCTGATGGTTGCATTTTCCAAAGCTGTACTTGTATCTGGGGATGCCACGCATTGAACACCAAATCTCTTCATATTGTGTAGTATTAAATCACTTAACAAAATACATGTATAAACACACACGCAAATCTGTAAACAACTTTCTTGTTAAAAAATACATAACCCCCACTCCACAGATTACATTTTACGGATGTAATCCCCACCTGACGGAGAGGACGAGCTCCCTGCACTGTCCCAGAGCACAGGAGTGAGGGGAGGAATTTTGGCCCACAGACCTAAGGCAGAGCTCTGGTCCTACAAAAACACGATGAGATCTTTAACGTCCACACAGAGATGTTACGATCTCATTTTTGAGCGTTTCCATCTGAAAGCTCTTCCCCGCTGAGCTAGCCACACGGTACTTCATTTATCTTCAAAGCCCCGGAAAGCTGAGCCAACTCGACGGGGAGCCAACACACCGATAAACTGAAGGAGGGCTCATGTAAGCCCCTCAGAAGAGTTGCCTTCAGGCCACACAAAGGAAAATCTCAGCTTTTATTTGCAGCCAAAGTGCATGTCTAGCCTTCTCCTTATGAAAAGGACTGTAAAAACACAAAGCAAAATAATCTGTTGCAAAAAACAGAGAGGAAAGAGGTTTATTTCTTTAATTTGTTTTTGCTGAGCCCTACTCCTGAGGTACTACTGAAAACAGAGGTCACCTCTCCTTAGTTTTAACAAGGTATCGCTTCAGTTTTGAGAGGTATTTCAAAAAATTGCTTTTTGTCAAACTAATTCTTCCCCAAAATATCTACATTGGCCCTTCCCTTGAGAGAGGTCACAGCACTGGGCAGAAATCAGTTATAGATGGCTACCTCTAGAAGGCAGGGGGGGAAAAAAAAAAAAAAAAAGGCCCACACTCTCTCAAATATAGTATCTTTAAGGATAAGAACCCCAACAGTACCACCTACTATAATATCCTAATGGAGTTTCTTTTCTACAATCCTAAGAAAATTATTCAAAAAGACAGCAACAGTAATAAAAGGATGTTACACTCCTAGATCATTCCAAACTGTACTTGAAAAATAGTTTAGAGTGTTTAGACCTCACAGAATAACCTTTAAGGAGCTACTCACTATCCTCACATCATCACTGACCAGAGGACAGCAGGAGGACACGCATGTAGCTCTCAGGGTGTGGAAAAAAAAAACATCATCCAGCATGATTCCTGTGGGAACACGCTCTATATTTCCATGAGTGTCACTCAACCATGGGCACTGTCCAAAGGCTCATGGAAATCACTTATCAGTGGGCTCGGACCAAATCCCCTTTCTACTCGCAGGCATAGTGAATCAGGTTCGTTTTATTCTACGTCAGCTCTAAATACATCATCTCATCTTTACAATCTGCCCAACACAATCTCATCGTTACCACTGATCTGTTCAGCACCATATGCCAAGGACTTACTGCCCAAGACGTCAGCTTTATACCTCAAACCTCATGAAGTCACATTCCCAGAGAGATTTAAACATATTAATACAGAGACTAAGCTGGCGACAAGCAGGAAAACCATAATCTTCCCCCACGCAGTGGGAGAATACATTCAGAGAAGCTCGTCAGGGTTTTTTACCATAAAAGCAAACAGATAAATAATCACGAGAACAAGACAAGCCAGCCAAGCAACTCACTCCCAGGGCTCAGGCTGGATTTATCTCCGTAAAGACTAAGTTGCGTCCAAAGCCCCCGTTACACGTTAAGTCGTTCCAAGTTTCCAGGAGGGCGGGTAGGGAGCCTGGCCCACCCCACGCCCCGGCCCTACCTCCAGGCTCTCCAGCCGGTCCTTCAGGGTCTGCATGGTGCGGCTCAGCTGGTCGATGACCTGC
>NW_020799092.1:28204898-28250882 GCF_003259725.1 Athene cunicularia
GGGGAAAAAAAAAAAAAAAAAAAGGCCCATAAAGGTCACTCTCAGTGAGTTATTCAGGTAAAAGCTTCTGTAACACAAGAAGGTCAAGATGACACTTTTCTCCTTTGTAACGTATTTCCAGGGACCAGGTTATTTGTCTATAGTTTAAAAAGCTGCATTAAGGGATTCTGTTAATTTAGCAGGGCTGGGGGGAGGATTGAGCCTCCCTTTCGCCTTTGCAAAGGGTCTCACCCCACGCACCCCAGACGCGCCCAGGGAAGCGTTTGTGCTTACTCCGTTGTGGTCGTCAGCTCCTCTGTCACGTGAGTGCTCTGAAGGAGGCCTTCGCGCTTCTGGAAAGGAACGTGGAGTTAGAAACCCAGGGAGACGGGAGAAGGAGAAGCTCTCGAAGGGCTCCGCACCCTTCAGAATCGTCCAGAACCCCAGGAGAAAACTGGATAAAGCGTGCTCGCTACGTTTTGTAGGGGTAGAGGTGAAACAGCCGACCCAGGAGGGCTGGCTCCCAAAACAGGGGCATTCAGCAGGCTGGCAGCCAATGGAGGTTTGGGAAACGTGTATATATATATATATATATATTTTTTTTTTTTTTTTTTTTCCAGCCAGCAAACTCACTAACAATTCTTCTCCTGAGACCAGAGGCACCATGGTGCCTGGAACACCAACTGGAACCCAACTGGCACCCCAATTCCAGCACCCCAGGGCACCCGCCCGTGTCACGGTGTCAATCACGGGTTTGACACAGTTGGCAGCCCGGCTCCCCCGAGAGGGCTGGGACTGGAATAACGGGACCGGCTGCCCCCCGGCCAGGGCTCCCTGTGCCACCAGAGCTCTGTGGGCAGGACAGGGGCTCTGCTAGAGCAGGCATGTCACTGAGGCCACCAGCCACAGGCAGCTCAGGAACACACCACCAAGAAAGCGTGGGGAGCGTAAAAAGCCCAGCTACTGATTTCACAACGAATGGTATTTCCCTGTTACTGGGTTTTCTTTCCTTGGGATAATTATCTGCACGAATGAGGAGTCTCCTACCCAACAGAGTCAGCACGCAGCAAGACTCAGTTCCAGAACAGTTTGATACCGTCTTCCTCGCCTCTGTTAAGACACAGCCCCCTGACACAGGTGGGGTCAAATGTTTCTGAGCCTCTCCAGAGTTTTGGAGACGTGGCACGTGCCTCTCAGGGCTGGGAGTGCTTTTACCCGAGTCAAAAACTTTAACACCTCTAGGGGTCCCTCCCCAAACCATGGGGTACAGCCTTATGCCTGAATGGAGGAATTTCTCTCCTCCCTTCTCAACTCTTCAGAAGCTGACACAGAGAGCTCAGATCTCAGCAGCTGTCCAGGAGGCAGCTCTGTCAGAATGTCTTCCAGCAGGGTTAATAAAGCTGCAGGGATAGCACCAGGAGAAACACGCCTTGATGACAGCACGGATGGCAGAAGGAGGAAGCATCACACAGGGCAGTGTTTTCTTGCCTACAAACCCAATGTTGTCTTTATTCCATCCCGCCACGTCTCTGCTTTATTAACACGGGTTTCTGGACCTCCCTGCACCACCTGCCCCAGGGAGAAGATGCTCTAAGCTGTGAACAAAAGCTCAGTAAGTGGTGACTAGTGACTAACCCCTCCAACGGCCCAGTAAGCAGGAGGAAGGGGTGCCAACACTGGCTGCCCAATAGGTGGAAATGCCACCATTTCTGCAGAGCTCCCCCCGAGGCAGCTGAGCATGCTGTTCCCACAGCAATCCTGGGTCCCTCGGCCTTGCAATCCAAAAGCAAATGTCATTCGTTGGTAAAACTTTGATTCCTTGCACCACTGCCACCAGACACATTTATTCTTCAGCCTGCCTTGCCTCTGACCTTTCCATCTGCAGCTCAGACTACAAGGGAATTACTGTGAAAATACCCCAGATCTCCCAGCAGCACCAAGGTGGGATATGCTGCAATTTTAAAAACGAGGAAGCTAAGTGCAAAAGATGGCAATTCCCGAGCCTTGGAAAAATAACCAACACGGTGAACCTTAAGAACATGCCACTCACACAAGCTAACAGGTATCTGCACTGCTCTGGGACGGGCTATGGAAATACACACAACTTGGCTAAGAAGTAACTTGCTAAACCTGCACAACTCCTAATTTTCGTGGTGTAAACACAGCCCTTCTGGGCAAGAACCACCTGGTGCATCTGCGCAGGGCGAGGACGGCTCAGCAGAGCCGATAACGATAACCCCAAGCGCCAAAGTCCCCGTGGAAGTGAGCCTTACCCAGTTTTGTAAAGCTCAGAGTAGGCGTGCTCTTGCACAACACTCCCACAACATCCTCCAAGGCTGTCTTGCTGTGGGGTCAACTCCGCAAAGCTTACCAAGTCGCTTAAACAGTGGATTAATCCTCTGAACTGCACATTCAAGCACGAAGAGGCATTTAAACTAAAACCTCTGAGAGGAAACATCTCATCTTAATTATGATCTAGTTTGACAGAACCCTAATCATTATTGGGATCTGTAATAAGAGAACATTTCACAATAAATTGATAATTATAATTACAATAATCTTCTTAATAATAGTTTTCTTACTTGGATTAGGAACAATATTAACCTCATTACCATTCTTCTGTTTGTCATTAGTGTAACAAAGGCCAAAAAAAATCCACTTAAAGAGATCTGTTACTGAACCAGCATGTATTTTTAGACTAGGTTATGGATGCTGAACTACAAAAATTCAATTTACCACAGTATAAAGCAAAAGTTACTGTTCCAGAAGAAACGTGCTCCAGTTTATACTGTGCCTTGCTTTCCATTTAAATAAACCAAGCTGAAGAGTTGCATGGTTTTCCTAGCAGTGGGACAGGGGGGCTGAAACAAGCCTCTTCTTGCACGGGGCAGCTGGAGCAGGCTCACAGCCAGCAGCTGCCATAACCACCTCCACGACTCCAGGCTCTAGGCCTGAGAGCAAGAGTTTACAGCCTCTCGAGCTTAAATTAACTCCCGTTGTACCCTTGCTCTGACACCTTCCGGCACTCCCCTGGGGACATGGAGCTGCTCTTTCTCTCTCTCTCTCTTTCCCTAGTTTCTGTCAGCCTTTCTCTCACCCTGTCCAGTCTCAGAAGCAGGGACTCTGGTGAACCAGACACTCTCTGTAGGGGTCTTCTCTACATCCCTCGACCAGGAAAAGATGTGAAAGCGCCTTCTCCACAGCCTTCCCTCTGCCACAGAGGTGGAGGGTCCTGAAGCTTGACCTAAGGACTAGGAAAGGGAAGCTTTACTTACCTAAGGGTTGGTTTTTTTTATTTGTCAGTTAGGGAAGACACTTCACTGTGCCGGGCAGAAGGAGGTTTCTAGCATCAGGGTGTCAGAGGACTGCTGACCACCTTAGATTTACATTTTCCTCCTTACCTCTCCAAGACAGTCAAAAGAAATTTAAAGAGAAAGCAGTCTCCTATTTATGTTCATGTTACTTTATACCTAACTCACCGTTCTTAAACTGAAAGAACTACAGCAGCCTGAAAGCAGTTCAAAATCACCTCTTAAAGATAATACACACATTTAGAGTGAGCCAGGGCATATCCATCAATTCCTTATTTACGTCACACCCCGCACCTCTAGAGCATTCAGGCAGACAGCCTGGAAAATGCTGTTATTTCAATGTAGAGCAAAACGAGGCTTGCCTAATCAACCATCACGCAATCGCATCTTACAAGGGGATCTACGTTTGGAAAAGAGTCTGAGATTGCTTTACCTTCTTTATTCTTGAAAGGAAACCCCTTCTGGCCTGACAGCTCTACCAGTAAATGGCACGTACAGAAAGCCCTTCCCCAGCCTGCTGCCAGCAGCCGAGCCCGCTCGCTGCACCAGCGCTGAGCACCACAGCAACAGCCAGGGCGTGAGCAGAGCCAGCTGGAACAGCTCTGCCTGGTGCTTCACAGCTGCTGCGAAAACCTGGGCTCCCATGCCACAGCCCGTACTGCCACAGGAGCTACAGCTGGGAGAGCAGGAGAGCTAAAAAGCAAGAGCACACACGCGCCAAAAGTAGAGTCTTTGCAGAGTGAAAGGGAATGGTCAGCACCAAGCAAGGAAAGGATTAACTAGAGCAATATCTAGGGCGGGAGGGGAGAAGTCAGGGTTCCTCAGGTCAGATCTCCATATTTAAGGAAAGCTAACAAAAACACACGGCTGTGAAAGAAATGATGACAGACTATTAGCATGCCAAGGAAAACAACACGTCTGAGTCCGCATAATAAGTCACTGGGGAAAACCAACATCAGTAAGAGGCTTCCCAGACCAGGGCAATTCTATGTGCTGAAACTCCTTTCTGGGCTGATTGTGTTTCAATGGCTTCTCTACAAAAAAACGCATGGCAAAACACATTTACTAAAGTGCCAGAAATGACAGACACAACTCTCTCTTATATAAAAGTCCCATCACGTGTTTTTGGCTTGATACTGCCGTAGCAAACGGTGGTCCCAAACGTATTAAAGATGTGATGTTCTCAGGATCACGTTGAAGCACACCAAAAACGCATTTCCAAGACTGGGACTCACTAAAAATACCGGCACAAGAACTTTCTAAGTGACAAGAGATCAGGGGGCAGTGGCTGGGAGCAGCCCAGGCTGCACAGTCAGTGTGATAAATGACGACTGCTCTGAGCAGTTCCTCTTAAGAGTTCATACTCACCCGTACAACTACCACTTGTACAGACACATGTTCAGGCAGTCGAATGGGAGCTCGGAAGTGCATTGCCAAAGCTACCAGAAGGTGCAGAATGGAAATCAGATTCTTGCCATGGATTGCTGTAGGGAACAAGGGAAACGAAACAAATAGAGGAATACTCAGGCCTTACTTGAAAGGAACAGCTCTGGAAAAAAGGCAGGAAAGTTACGTGCCTAACTCAGGTGCCCAAACGCTTCCGCTCCCTCCCCAGGCCATGAAGACAGGCAGACTCCATCACTTGCCTTCCGCTGCCCCCCACGGTGCTAACACAAACCTTCCTGGCTGCAAGAGCTGAACCGCCCCTACTACCTACAGGAAGGTACTTCCCAAATTCCATTCTGGCCTTTGGATGATAACAGGCACTTTGTCACTTGAACTGAGGGCACTTTCTGCTCAGGTCGGCAGCTGCATCCCCCAGAGGGACGCAGAGCCCTTCTGCTCTCACTGTGGTGGCCTGAAGGATTCCACCACCTTCCACTACTTGAACAAGGAACGAGTTTCTCTTATCCGTAGGTATTCAAATTCGGGAAGCAAACAAAAAACTTTCTAATGAAAGCATACCCTTAAGGGAACAAATTACTTCCACTACCCCACAGCCATGTACATCTGTCCTTAAACAAAGGCCACAGATGAAGGAACCCGTTGCAATCCATACGTGGGCATCGTAACACCCTCTGTGCAAATAAATAATTGTAAAAACCACACTGCTTCACCAAGAATACGACCTCCCTATTGATTACCATACCCTCCGTGACTGGGAAGCTGAGACAGAAAGCATAACAGAGTCCTTACAGTCAACGTTCCACTTGATTGTCCAGCCGTGGGGTCGGAGTAAATCATGGACAGCTTCCAGGACTGTCTGCAACTTCTGTTTCTGACCAATTTCAGATTGCGTCACTTCTGCCACGTTCAGTTTACGGTCAGCCAATTTTTCTGTATTTGGGGAAAAAAAAAAAAAAAAGAACAATAAAAAGAACAGGCAGAATCAGATTAAACAAGGGCTTGGGTGGGAATAACAAGCACAGAACACTGGGCAGAGCTCGACTCAGCTAGAAATTTTCCAAGACAATGATTTGCCTCAGAAAGCAAAATAGCTGAAAGCAAACCTTTCATCAAAGTGTGTCAACTCCAATAAAACCTGGGATAGGAAACCGGTATGGTCTGGCCGAACGTGCTCATCAATCACATATCAAAATATATAACAAATCTCAGACAGGCACCAAGTGAGTAGTAATTTTTACTGTACCTCCCACTTTCTTTCACTGCTGAAAAGCATTTGGCACAACACAGCCTTCACTCCACAAGGAATCTGCGCAGGTTTAATGGACTTTTCTAATAACAAGTTATTTTCGGACAAAATCCAGGGAATGTTGCATGAACCTTTACTTCAGTTTGATAAACTTTCTTTCAGGTTGGCTGAAGGTATGAGTTTAACCTAAAGCAAACTTTGCTCCTGGAACCATCAGAAGTCATAGTCTCCTGTGACCCACAGATTTGTACGGGCTTAGTGGAATTAATTTAAAAGAATTAAATTGGTACAATCTCGTCGTGTTGTTATGACACTGTCACATCACGGCTGATGACTTCTAAAAATGGACTAATGCAGGGAAATTTGTAAAATGTCATTAGTAAAATCTGAATTGTTTCTGTAATATAATTATTTGTTGCCAAAGTCATAGACAAATTATTCTTCTCTTCCTCTGCATTTTAGCCCTTGCCAAAGACACGGGAGCTGAATATCTCTACAGAAAAAAAAAAAAAAAGAAGAGAGATTGCTGAGGAATGTGGGATAGAGTCTCCAGCCACCAGAGCAATGGGAACAGCTGATCTCTTTTCTCTCTCTACCCTGGGGAAAAAAAAATGATCAAACTCACTCTGCCGCTGAGACTGGGAGGTCAGGACTGGTTGAACATACTCCAATTACATACACAATTCCAGCCTTTAAAACAAAAACCCCATCCTTCACCAAAACTGCTTTCACAAAATGGGATGGGCTTCAACGCTAACGATTCTTTCAGAAACATTTCAGAGTTGTCAAAACCTATGATTCCAATAACGGAAATATTTCTGCTCTCGAGTTCAAGAGTGTGCTTCTTCTGGACATTCTACCTAGCTGAAGATATATATACACATATCTATTTGTTTTAAAGTGACAGAAAATCAAAAGTACTTTAATACACCAAACAGAAGAGCGGTGCAGGCTACCAACTTACCAATAGTCTGAACATTTTGACTGTTTCTATCTAAGGAAATTTTTATTAAGATCTGAATAACTTTAATGGGAAAAATGTTCTTTGGCCAAGATGTCTCCAAGTCTTTTTTAAACTGACTACCAGAACATGCAAATATTGTACTAAATTATTTCTGATGTTTGTTTGTTTTTTTTTAATTATAATACAAGGTTCATTTTTTGGTCATATATTACAGCTCCTATCTGTTCTCAGTCCAGGTCAGCTGCCTGTCCACAAGCAGAAACGTATTCCCTTTCACCCTGACACCACTCAGCTCCTCGCTGAGTGGCACTGCTTGTACCTTGATAAAATCAACTGAACAAGGAGCTCCACCTCAGTCAGTCAGACAGCCATTTGCTAATCTCTTACTCCAAACTTCTTCAAAATAAACCCACTGACAAGCTGTTGCCTTGCCTTTTTTTTTTTTTTTTTTTTTTGCATCTGCCTACCAAGACAGATCTTGAAACATCTCTCACAAACAAGGAATGGTAACTACTACTTGAAGTTTAATGACCCTACTTTATTATTTATTAGCCTTCCCTGCAGGCACCAGAAGAGGAGACTTGCACAACAGAGGTCTGACTTAATTCTGAGGCCTCGAGCATCAGGAGCACCACCACGAGCACCACAGGCTTTGCCTCTTGCATCAGTGAGACAGCACGATGATGGATACGTGTGGTAATACAAGTCTTGCTGGAGAAACCAAGCTGAACAGATTCAGTAATACAAAGCCTTGCTGAAGAAACCAGGACACCACTGAAGAAAAACCTTAAGATTAGGGCCGAGCTGTGATAGCCTCAGGTCAGGGGAGAAGCATTTGCTCTCTAATCAGAGGCCCAGCAGGAAGAAAATGAGGAAAAACCAGTCCAAGTCAGCTCTCAAGCTGCAAGATGTACATGCCCAGCCTCCCTCCTGTGAGCCACACTGAGCCCCGCTGAGCTCCGCGCAGGGGTGTGCGCAGCTGGGCGCCTTCCGCGGGCCCGAGGGTGGGACAGGAGCAGAAGGAAGCGGTGACGCCCGGGCCAACTGGCCGCAGTGACCTGCGCTCCCGCCTGCGGGGACAGCAGTGTCTGCGTGTCCAGAGCACCGCTGGATTCACACAAATCTCCCCAACTAAAATGAACTCCGCACCCTGTCGGGAGGGTTCCGGCTGCACCTGAACCAAGCAGTGTGAAAAGTACTCCTGTTCTAGTCTGCAAGGATTTAATTGCACGCAGAGTTAATCGTTGTTAACCAATTTGAAAAGCGCGCGACTCTTCCCCAAAAGCTGCAGACCTGTTCTTTAAAGGGTAGATGCAGAAAATTCAGTAAGCAGCCCGTCAGCACCAGCAGAATCAGCACCACGAGGTCCCCCACCCCAGCCCTCTCTTGAAAAGATGTCAGAGTAAACTGAGAGCAGACTATCCGTCTCCAAGAAACAGTGTGGCTTTACAATGGCACTTGAAGCTTCGAGCCTCTCTGTTTGCTCAAAGCACCCCCATAAATCACTGCATCATCCGAAGGCTTTCTCCATTGTGTCCGGCATAAACACCACATTGCAAAGATCTGAGGGGGTTGCAAAATTGCAATTGCTTAACAGAGTGTACCCTTCCGTGAATCATTCGCACATAAACACGCATTATGAGTATGTGCCTGGTGCCACGCATTCTCTTTTTCTTATTTTTCTATAGTAACTCTATCAGGACCTTAAAAAACCTCCCAGCCTGAATGCTTTCCAAAGCAAACCAGACAGACAAAATTTTGGACCACGTGGCTTCTGTTGGGTCCCCCGCTGTAAGGACTGATCTCTTCACCTTTTTTTCTGCCACATATTTCAGCTCTCTGGACTATATTTGGTCCATGGAACAGGTACCTAGGAACCACCTGGCCTTCCTCCCCCTTCAGCAGACAGCCCGAGGAGAACAGACGGGAGAAGCCGACGCTGGAGCTATCGGTGCCTGGTGAGATCTTGCACAGACCAACCTGCTGCCTGCAGCTTTGGAGGAGATTAACTTTGGGCCCCTTCCCATCTTTGCGGCCGCCTCCTCTAGTGTGAACTCACCCAGCAGCTTCTGCAGCACCTGCCCATCATAAAGGTCCTCTTCAAGCTGTTTGACAATGATTCTCTCCTCCACCAGCACATCGTTAATCCAGTCAATTAGAACCTGGAAATATAGAAAAAGGAGGCAAATGTCTAAAAAACACCGAAATACGTTATTTCCATTCAAGGCAGCAATCAGGAATATAAACCAGAGCAGGAGTAGCCATATTTATGGTTTATTTTATAACATATTTATGGTTATTTTATAACATATTTCCAAGACGCAGAGAAATAACACAAAGAGATGCTTTTGCTCTATTGTTTTTAATTCAGGTCTTGCAGCATGGCAATTCTAGGGCCCTCTTATTTTTCCTCATTAAAATGTCTCCTTATTGCACCCATCCAAAGCAAGTAGCAACTAGCAGCTCAGCAACAATAACCTTGCTGCTATCTATGTTCTCCAGGTCCCGAAACTCATGTGTTACCTGTTTCATGTGAAGAGCAGACCTGCCAAGAGATGACAACAGTGCCACGCTCCCACCACAATCTCTGCCCTGCATAGATGTGAGTGGTGTGCCAGAAAGAAGAGTTTCGGAGGGGAAAGGGAACGCTTCTACTAACAGGAGCTAAAGAGACCCACGAGGTAGATCCCTGCCATTAGCAACAAGACAAGGCATTTTATCTTAAGTGATTGCAGAATACAGAAGTCTGGAATGAAAATTTTGGTCAAATGGGCCTGATAACCACTCTACAACATATATAATAGTCCCCATATGCTGACTACCGTAACTACAAAAATCAGCCAGTCACCTGCAATACAGGAATGAACATAAGGAACCTTTAAAAAGGAAAAGAACTGAGTTAAGTTTTCCAGGTGCCAAAGATAATAATTTCCAAACAGTTACAGGAAAAACAGCCCTGCCTGTTTGAAGATGGCAGTAGTGCCTTCCTCCAACGTATTATTTGGAAAATTAAATCACCTTCACAAAAATAATAATAGTTCTGTGGGAAGAGACACAGTGTTAAACCCTGCTAAATCCTTGATTCTGTGAGAGGAGAAGAGTACTGCCAATCATAAACCTGCAAAATCCATTAACTAGAGCCACCTAAAGCAGTGAGACTCATTTACAAATGCTGTAGTTTTTAACCTGCTTCAAATAAAATTGTGGATTCTTTACATTCACTTTCTGATTAGATCCCATACTCCTGCCTCTTCTCAGCACTGATGATGGTTAAGAATGTTTTGGGGCTTTAATACACATGAGACTGTGAAACAAAACCAAATAAACAAAACACAGACAAGCTTGCACTGGAAAACACCCACCTCGGCACTCCCAGGAAACACGAGTATTTGATTACGCTGGTCACAAGGAGAGTTCAGTACTTCAGCCTGGCTACCGAGGGTCACTGAATCCACCAGCCTCACGTGAGCTTTGCTAGGCTCAGTGTCCACAAAGAAGCCGACAACCCAAACATGAAATACTAATGCTTCATGTACCTCTGATCCATACCTTTAGTCCTTCCAAAGCACGCTGAAAACGTGCAGGGCTGAAACTCAGCTCTAAAAATTGGGTCAATGACAAGTTTTAGCTGGGTGATACGGCAACAAGTCTATTCATGGAAAGCAAGGATCAGCATCAGTGCTCGTGTGTGTAAATCACTTCTGCCCTCTGAGCTGCCCAGGGGGATGAAAAATATCAGAAGTGACTCCTCTAAAAATGTTTCTTCCAAAATGAAGCTTTTCTGGAAAGTTATTCACTAGTCAGCAGCAGCATCCTGTATCAGAAGCACCTTCCCCAGAGCAGGTAAGGAAGAGTGGGGGCGATGTTTGCAGAGGGATGTGGACACAGAGGGATGTGCCCTGCACTGGTGCTGCCCCGCTGCTCCCCCCCGTCTCCTGGGGCCATTCCTGCTCCCAGAGGCCTGTGCTGGGCAGTCACAGCCACCCCCCTGTCCCAGCACACCTCGCCGAGTCGCCCCACACTCATGTACAGCCAACGCCGCTGTTGGGCAGGAGCATCACACGGTTTCTCCCTCTCCTTCCCCTGCCTCACATTTCCCTCCTGCAACACCTTCATGGCTCGTGCTGCCAGTGAACTGAGAGCCCAGGCCACGGGCACACCGGCGACCCCCAGCACAGGAGCAGTGCTGGGAAGCCCGTCTGCTGACACGTGCTCCAACATGCCCTGGAAACCATCCTGCTTCTGTCTCACATAGCCTGACATACCTATATATATCTCACCTATGGGCAGAGGAAAATGTCAAGTGAAACAAAGAAATTGCCTCAGCAGTAAAGTTTTTTCACTGTTCAGCAGGTATTCTTCACGAGCAGCTCTGGGGTCACCCTGGGGATTCTCCACCACGAGGGCTCCCGAGGATTAGCAAGGGACATCAGTTCCCACACACAAATCATACCTATTCATCAGATTTCCCGGAAAGGGGTGTCTTATGATAATGAGCTCCCAGAATTCATTTACATAGCCCGAGCAGGCGCAGTGAAAATAGAGGGAGGGTCTTTGGAGGCGGAGGGCAGAAGTAAGCAGTCTTCCTCCCGGCGGTCGCCAGCGGACCCTCTCCCCAGAGCAGGCGCTGTGCAGTGCCGTCCAGGCGCCTCCTTCCGAAACCAGCAGAAGCACCCTCCCTGGAACAGGCTCTCTGTGTCCTTCAGTTCGAGTGCCCCTTCTCTTAGTTTGCCCGTTCTAGGAGTTGCCCGAGTGCCCACTGAAGGCCTTGAGTCTGCTCCCAGTGATTGCCGTAGGGAGTGTTGTCTGACCTTGTCTAAGCAGAGAAAGAGGCCTGGGGAAACAGCTGAGGAGTCCTTGAGGAACA
Source organism: Athene cunicularia (assembly GCF_003259725.1). Lineage (NCBI taxonomy): Eukaryota > Metazoa > Chordata > Aves > Strigiformes > Strigidae > Athene > Athene cunicularia. The sequence continues at coordinate 28,216,673 of NW_020799092.1, forward strand.
GGTGAAGCAAAACACAAGCAAAGCTCTGAAACAAAATGAAGCAAAGCAGAAGCAAAGCCTTCAGACTTCGCAGTTTAGTCTTACTAATTGTCAGAAATTCATTTGTTTGAGCCCTTTCACAAGACAATCGCTCTTCCTGCGTTTCACCCTCTAGCAGTTCTCAGGAAGCCTCTTCAGCAGCCTCTGGATCAGGTAAACTCTCCCTGCCCAGTCCTTCTCCTCTAGATTTCAAGCTAGGGTTTCCATAAAACCGTGTCAGCTATCATCAGGCATAGGGCATCAAACCTTTAGATTTCCTCTGAAAAACCCAACCCGTATTAGCTCCTCAGAGATCAGAGCCAGCAAGAGTTAAACGCAAGAAGATGCAGCCTCAGTAAAACAGTCAGCAGAGCTTTGCCCTGCAGGTGGGGAACCACGACCCCATTTGGGGAGAAAACTCCACTTCACTGGTCCTTGTCTCTTCCAATCTTTTTCAGGGGATACAACATTAACAGAAAAGGGCTGGAAAGACACATTAGACAAGTTACCAAAGGATTATCACAGCTGGAAGGCAATGAGAAGAGATACACCAACTGTCACCTCAAGAACTGTTCACCAGGGAGACAGAAAAGCAAGTCCTAAATAACAAGACACTTTCTCGTCCCAGATCATCTAGAAAGAGGTTTTCAAAGCCCATCAGTAATGTGACTGCCCGGTTCCAAAACAATCCACACAGACATCAACAGAAAAACAACTGAAGAAACCAAAGCCTTAGAAGATTTAGTTCTTCCATGAGATTTACAGAGCAGATTTTCAAAAATTATGTGAAGTCCAGCTGAAATGATCATTTGATAATCAGATTCCTTTACAGTCCCTACAGGAAGAGGCCAGCTTTCCAGAAGTCCTCAGAAGCTCTGTTAAAGGGAGACTCAGGAGGCTGAACTATTTGAAACCATTAATAAACATTTTATTTTGCCTGTCCTGTGCTGAATGGTATTGAAGTCAGAATTTAGGAAATGCCAAGGTATTAAAAATAACAGTCTGGAAGTATCCTCTAAGGTAGGAGCCAACATCCCATTTCCAAGAGTGTGGGTACATGGGAAACACAAAGTGGCTTTGGGTGCAGGGTGTGAAAAGAGGGAAATACTTACACTACCTGCTACTTAACTTTTCAGGGAAATTTAGCAGTGAAACACTTTTGTCAAAAGAAGTATCTAAAAGAGATAGAAATTAAACAAGGTCTAGCCATAGTTACTTTATTATTTTTGTAGATTGACACCTGAATGAAAGAAAAAGATCAGGAAGAACAGCATAACTTCATTAGTATTAAGACTACAACTCCTAGAAAGAAAAGAAATTGCAATTTATAAAATCCAAGTGGTTTTTTTTTAACAGCCCTTGAAGACTGGCAAGTGCTGAATTTAAAATCCAACCAAACTCCAAAAATCTGCGGTCCCACCTCTTGATTTCCTAATTAGGAGCCTGGGAAAAATAAAATCTTTCTGCACAGAGGGTTTTTTTAAAAAACTTTTACAAGGGAAATAAAGAACCATATTGCTTATTGAAATGACGAACACGCAGAAATACTTTCTGACTCTCTGCTCACAGAAAGTCAGCTCTCCAGTTCTCTTCAGTTGCTCCTTCATGCAAAGACAGAAGCAGACAATATTCAATAACCAGAATGTCCAAAAATTTAAATGGCTTGACGTGGGCACAGGGCTCCGGGTGGGAAGCAGACGGAAGGTGCAGACAGGAGCTTCTCCTGTGCCTGGAAATACACTGAACGTCAGTCTACCTGGTCTCCCAGTTCCGTGCCTGCAGCTCACCCATCTGCAGTTCCATGCACTTTAAGCTGGGTTAAGTAACGGGTGTAGGAAGGGCTTCGCTGCGCAGCTGCTCTGCCAGGCTCAGCCCTGACACCCTGCCTCGCCTTACACCAACGCCGCTGAAGCCATCCCAGGGTCCCACACGCAGGTAAGGACCTTCACCACCCCCGAGACATCCTCTCGTTCAGCGCTCGGAGACTCCCAAACCAGCATGCGGGTACATGAAAATGTTTGTTAGGCCACTTAACTTGTCACACCTTCATAAAAACCTGCTTTTCTCGAGACTTCTGTAGTATCTGGGATCGGCAGCGTGATTTTAAAACTTTAATACGATAACCCCACACCCTCAAAACCATGCCTGCCCTTTCATGCATATCCCCACTCACATAAAACACTTCTGAACCGCATCAAATGCTCAGACACATGCGTTCATAGTTGTAAAATTTCCAGCAGTGTTTTAAATTCCGATACAATCCACTTATTGTATCATTTCTAGGACAAATGCATATGTCTGGTTAAGCGAGGCATGTTACATTGCTGAACGCTGGGCTGAAAACTGAAATGCACCACGAGGCAGACAGCTGAAACACGAGAGTGCGAGAAATCTAGAAGGAAAAACGGGTCTGCCCGGCCAGTCTGGGTTTTTAGCTCATGCAAAATGGGTTTTTACAGCAAACTTCTCCCACTCGGTGAAGCGACCCCCAGGCTGGCACATTCAGAGTTAATCAGCAGAGTTCAAGGGCATAAGGACCCCACAGTCACCAGTATACAGTAAGGAGCAAAATGAAAACCAAGACAAAACACACGAACACATCTGGCACAGTGGGAAAACAGGAAGCCCAGTCACCAAAACCAGCAGAGAAAACCCTGATTTCAAGGACCCTTTTCCCCCTCCCGACTCCTGGGAAAATTAGGAAGAGATCAAAGGTATGCAACCTTCGCTGGCTTCAGGGCTGAGCATGAAAATTAATATTAAAAATTCATATTCAGGCCTGGAAACTACTGATTAAGCACAGAGCACTGGCAGCCCCTAAAGAGAAAGCTTCTGGGTTTCAAAAGCAGCCCAGGCAGCATTTTGGGAGCAGAGTTTCATCCGGTCACGCGTGAAACCTGCCCAAAAGGACAGTGCCTTCATTTCGGTTTTCTCCTCACCACGGTGAATTTAAAAAAGCCATAAAATTAGACATGGAAAAAGACGGCAATTTCTAGGACAGTGAATGATTTACTACCGAAGAGAATGTTTACTCGTCTCAGGCAGGATCTAGAGCAGCAGTGTTTGGATCTGTATTAAGTTTAGGTGAGGCTTTAAAGGCCCAAAGTTGTTGCAGCATCAGTCAGTGTCACAGAAGCCTTTGCAGGGAGGGAAAGCATCTTGCAGCCATCACGTCTCTCACCAAGGCAAGGCACCTTCAGACAGGACCCAGTCCTTGCAAGCTGCTGTTCTAAAATTTTGGATTCAATTAGTAGAAGCTCTTCTTCATATTTTTCCTACCCAAAATACATGAGAAAACCCCTATGAAGTCTGCCACTTATGTGAAAGGTTAAAATATCAAAGTCTCTGACTCAATTCCTACAGGCTATTAACTCTAATTCTGTTTAGGATGACAACCAGCAATGAAGCTTTGGAAACTTTACCCTTCAGCCACATCTGAACCAGAAAGGGGAAGAAAGATTTCTTCCACCTTTACCTCCAATACACAAAGGAACAGACCTGAACAACAAGGAAAGGAAAGCACAAATATATCAGCCTCTTTTTTTTTTAATTAAGTATTCAAAATAGAGCCAGAAGAACCCCCACAAAATAGAGCTAGAACCACCCCCAAACACTCTTTATGTGGACCCACTAGGGGAACTTTAATGGAAACTGAATTTTAAACAGATTCACAATAATATATGATCTAGAAACCTGACTCTGAAGTATACAAGAAGAAATTCAGGAAACAGACCAAATTTATAATTCAAATGCTTAAGTGAGTCATACTGGGTAATAAGTCAAAGAAGCTCACTCGTTTCAGACACCAGAAAGAGATTATTTTGTGAATAAATTATTTACACATATATATTATAAATAAAATTTTAACTCATCTCACTTTCCCTGATCTGAATGCTCAGCTTTAGGTCTGTTCACCCATGTCCCAAACTGTGTTTGATTACACGCAGAGCAAACGAAGTGAGGAAAAAAAGGCTGCTGGCCACAGAGGGAACTGAGCTGAACACTTCATACGGACGAATTGTGGCCCACTATTCTTAGTAACCAGTCCATGATGATAACAAACACCCTGGGGCATAATTCTAGTCCCTGATGATTTTCATATGTGCAAGAGGACTTTAAGCAGGCATTTTACCACTCCCAGCTAAGCAGCCTTCAACAAAGGGATTCACTGTATATCTGCTTTAGGAAGAGTGATGAATGTGGCTTTTTGCTGGGTTTTTTTTTTTTTCTCTGTTGGTCTGTGTTACCACACCGCTATACAATGTCTCTTCAGAGTTACAATGGCTCTGTTAAAACCTCTTCCAAATGCTCACACAAGCTTCCACTGATCAATCCACTATGCGCAGGATGCCTATGGCGTGAGGCTAGCAGAAATTAAAACAACGTTTTGTGGAGACAAAGAGATACTGAGGCAGTGTCAGCAACACGCATCTCTGCTGCTGCTCTGCACTGAGCCCCATTTACCCAACTGCATGTGCCTGACAGAGCAGAAACCCCCAAAATGAAGGATGGCAAAGCACTGGCGTGTCTAACCCTGGGGCTGAAAGAGATTTGGGCTGGCACCAACGGAACTGGGTCCTACTGCCAAATTTCAGAAGGCTCTATTGCTGCTACTGACACCTTCCTCTCTGAGGGGAAGAGAGCGAGAACCACTTGGAACTATGAAAGCCTCCATCTATTCAACTCCTCACTCCTTGCTAGTCCGTGGAGATCTCCCATTTCAAGCTCCGTGGGGCAGGCAGCTTTCCTGCTGGCTGCTTCGCACAGCACCCGGGCTCTTGGAAAATGTCACCAACCACGGAAGAACAGAAAACAAGGAATAAACTGCTCTTGGCTTTTTTTCCATTATCCAAACTCTGTGGCACAAAATAGGGTTTCTCAACATAATTCCAACCTCTTCCTGCCTTACAGATTCACACCAACATAGCGTTAAATATTTCTCCAGCTGAACCTCTGTAAAACCTCTCAATTGCTGAGAGGTATGCAAATGATTAGCAATTACCTAAATTACAGCATTTTCAAGTAGGCACTCTACAGGACCCATCTCTCCCCTGAGAATGATCCCAAGGAAACAGTCTCCAGTTCCATGCTGTTCCTGCACCAGCTGCCCCAGTTCAACTGGACTACATTACCTCTCTTCCCGCAGGTGGACAGGGCTGTGGTGAGCCAGAGCCCGGCGCTGCAGCCGCCGGGAGCACTCACACACACTCCGGAGCACTGCTCTACACCTGATTTCCATTCCTCCTCAAGGTTTTCCATTTTCCAAACTGGAAAATATAACCTTGCCAATCTACGACATCCAGAGAAGACTCACCAACCTGTATTAAATTCAACAGCAAAATTCCCAATTTAAAAGCACTTCTGATCTCAGTCTTGAGTCTCCTGCGTCACAGAGTGTGTCTGGATCCTTCACTGAGAGTACTCTGGTTCAGCTGAATTATTCATGGCAATATCACTGCTCCACTTGCAAAGAAACCACAGGACATTTTGAGAGAGTGGTGCAAGACCTCTCCACCTTTTGAGAGAATTAATGGATTTAGGCACTAACAAAGAATGTGCAAATTTACTTAATTTAAACCCACAAGGTATTCCAGGTGAATGAGAATACCACAGAAATGTGAGCACAGCTCCTTGCTAAACTCAGTTTGATGTGGGTTTGTAATCCTGAACACGTTATTGCAATGTTAATGACAGATCCCTGGGCTTGTTTTAGAGATGTACCAGGTGAGCAGTTCGCTGAGGCACCCTGTGAAGCTTGTGTGCGCAGCCAAGGGTTTCCTGGCAGGAATGCACCACAGTTCAGCCCCCGTCTGGAGATGGTATATATACACTATGCAAAGTTGTCATACTCACCCAGCTACAGCTGCATTGCTGTTTCTGACAAAAATAATTTCTAAAAATAATTCTAAAATAATAAAGAGGAAGTGTAGTGGGAAGTGTAACACGAAAAGAAATTCTTTTTGGAAAGAGACCACATTTGTTCAGAACCATCACGCCTTCTGTTCCTGCTCCAGCTATCACTAGGTTAACCTCAAGGACTTCACTGCACAGCGAAGGCTCTCCTGAACGCTCTCCCTCAGGATCAAATCCCCCACCACACCTGGCAGGAACGGTGAGCGCTGCCGAGGCAGGAAGCCCCACTTCTCACCGCACAGCTGGGAACACCACTACCAACACCTCGGGCAGGTGCCTCCAGCGACAACACGGATTCAGGACAAGCTGGCCCCTGCCCCAGCACCCAGGTAAACTGAGAACTTTTCTTTAGAAAACAACCAACAACAGAATACAGGGCATGAAGAATGTCAGTTCCAACTTTCTTGTAACATTAGAGGTCTTCTCGCTGCCCCCTGCCATGCCTTGGCTCACTTCAGCCCTACTCCTTCTCCTGGAACCTTACTGGTGCTTCCCACAGCTCCTAGGTTTCCGTGCAGCGACTGCAGGTAGATTCAAGCACTGAGCCTCGCTGGGATGGAAACGGAGGATGGAGCTTTACTCCCTAACTACCACCAGCAGCACCTTGACATTCAGCCTGTTCTTGTTTCTCTGACAGTTGCTTTTAGCCTTACCTCGTTGCCGACCTCACTTTTCACAGCCACACCTCAGTAACAAGTTGTTATTGCTCGGCTGTGTTCTTGGTAACCAGCTTGTGAATGATCCCGGCTCGCTAGTTAAACATTTGAAAAAGGACAAAACAGCCATTTCCTACCTTGATCAGTTCTTTGAACTTGGGGTCTTCTTTTGAGTTAGGATCAATCATAGTGCGTTCCTCATTCTCCTCTGTCCAAGTAAAATGGGAAAGTTCAGTGAGATCATCTGTACAGCGCTGAAATACTGGCAACAATTCCTAATCATGAAGTGGCCTGTCAGCTGATCGAGAAATGACAGTGCCTATCTGTCAGCAAGGCAACACCCAAGGGTCAAAGCGTTAGTCATGTCTAGAGGCACACAGAAAGATAACACAGCCCTAACTACCCTAAAAGAGTTTCCACTGGCCTTCCCCAGCTCAAACCTTGCTGTATGCAGAACACTTCAGGGAAATGACCATCCTCTCCACCCTGTGGGGCATATTAATAACAACACACCCAAAAGTGCAACTACTTTTCCCCTTCTCCTCAATTTGTATTTCATTTCTATGTGAAAGCACCTGTCCCAAGTGACACCATCCTGAGGAGCACAGCCAGCTTACGGCGCCACACTCGGCGCAGCTGCTGAGACCTGAGTTTGTGTCTCGGCTACCCTGAAACTTGGTCAGCACGTGGTGCTGCGTGCGTGAACTCCTCAACCTCTGGTGAAGCTGGAGAAGGAAAATTACCCCAATTTATATCAGCTGTACTTGAGCGTGGGGGAAGAACATAAAATAGATTTCTCGGGTGCAAAGTTTTCCATTTCTTCTGTTGCTGGGAAATGGAGAGATGGGAGAAATGCTCTCCAACGGCCAGCGGGACCACCACATGAGACACAAATATAAAGATTAATTTTCAGAAGGGATAATTTGATATGGAAATACTGGTAGCAAAATCAGCTTGAGCTCAGTAAGGCTGAAGGCCAAACAACCTTTGGCAGAATTCTCTTCACAGCAGCACACACGGACACAGGTTCACACATACGTTTGCACGCAGGCGTAGATATGGATACCAGTATTTCGGAAGCAGCTTGAGCAAGTCTCCTATTTTAAACACTGGTGCTTGCTTTCAAGTAGTTGACCTCTCCCTGCACCCTTGATTTTAGTCCCTTTAGGAGCCAGGTGGTAGCTGTGACCTAGATCCTGTCAGCAGAGAGCAAACCCAGGCTGCTACACAACAGGAATGCAACGATGGGTGATGGTGTCACATGGGGCTTATAAATAAAATAAGCCCCATGGATTTATTTTTAGCTGAGTCTAGACAGGCCGTATGGAATCCCATTTCCCTACTGATTTCTGAATTCCTTCCAGCATGCCAAAGGAGGGGTTTTGGTATGGGCACTGGTCAGGCCGGTGCCACGCTGCCCAGGGGAAGCCGTCAGAACCCAACAGCGACCCCGAGAGGGGAAGGCTCCTCTCGCAGCCCCAGCCCTCCCTGCCCGCGGCTGGAAACACCACACTTGCACACCCCAGGCACAAGACACAACACCAGCAAAGTCACTACCTTACCCACCCAGAGATTTGGGTTCAGTATTTCCCGGGGCCCCTCATCTTTACGGAAAAATTAAGACCCTGCTCTCTGACCATACTTGACAAATTTCCACAAGCCTATGAAAACCCATGAATTCTTTTGCTGCTTTTTCTTCCCCCTGTTCCTTTACTTCATCATTACCCCTGAGGATGAGTCAGGCTGTCTGGCTGTAAGGAAGTGATACCCCCTACACACCCAAAACACTGCTAACTGAAACCCTGAGCAAGATTTGACCCATAATGGCAGAGGATTCACCACAGAACCTCGCTGAAGGTTCACCACTGCTCATGTCTTTGCGTGGCAGGCCTGCAGGAGAGGTCCTGCATCTTCAAGTCTTACACAAGCGGTACCTAGAGGAAATTGTTGGAGACACTCCTGCTCCATACATATTCACAGAACAATCAACACTTTGCCCACATCTCAGAAGAACAGTACTTTGCATTTCCTACTGCTCTTCTAATTAAAAAAATCTAAATGACTAACACTGTTTTGTTTTTCATTTACGGTTTATTATTTGTCTCTATAACAGCTTGCTTCAGCTAATTCTGTAGATTAAGAAACATATGGGCAGGAAAGAAAAAAAGTGTTTTATTCCAACAAGTTTTAAATACTTTTTGCTATCACATTATGCTGTTGCTCTTGTAGAGACTCGAGAGGGGAGGGAGTGAACGGGAATTTGAATATTTACCTTCTTTCTACAAAGCTTTACTGCTTGCTTTACATGCTTCTGTCCTAATCACATTTAATTAGTATTTTCAGCCACCTAAATGCTCATCTGTTCACTCAGTACGGGGTCCCATTTTGCTGTACTGTCACTTGGAAAGCGGCAGCAGGAGCCCGAGGAGGAACAGGGCATCCACCAGTGAACAGCAGCGTGGTGTGCAGGCTGAGACAAGGGAGCCTAAGGGTTCCACAGGAACCATGACACGTGCTTCTGCTACAGACTTGCCATGGGCTGGTCCTCCTGCACTTCAGTGTATACGAGAGAAAATACCACTCTCTTACCAAAGAACGATGTCTGTCATGCACTTGGACAACCGGTTAAGGGAACCGAAATAAATCTTAATCAGTATTTCCCATCTAATTCTTTGCACACCTCAACTTTCTACCTTCAGGATGATCACAGAAAAACTCAAGTTATCTGCCAATTCACTGAACAAGTCCATTTTCCCACAAAGCACCTAGTTTAAGTGTACCTGCATAGCGGGCACTGCTCTTTAAATTCCATTTTAGCCCTCCCCATTTCTAGTCTGCATGTGACACGCAACAGTTCTCAATTCTCGTGCCCAGTTCTCTCAGTCGCAACTGAGCCATCGACATTCAACAGCAAAGCAATGGATATGGGGCTCACAGTGGCCACCTTCATCAACAATCACTTAGTGGAGGGCTGTAGTGTGAATACTTTACCTAATAGTGTGTCTTCTGGATGGATGTCCACGGTGCTCGGGTTCATCGGTGCATTGATAGCATTTTTACCTTCTTCTTGGAGGTCACTCACTGAATAGAGAGAAAAAAACAGAGAAAAAAGACTGTAATAAATGCAAAGTTTGCAGACATGTAGGGGTTGCAGAGGGTATTCACAGTAAGAGAAAACATCTGGTAGATCCATTTCAAAATGAGCCCACAGTTTATGGAATTAAGAACTGCAGCCACAGTGGAAAATAAAATCAAAGTAACATCCTTTTATAGCTTCTTATTACACTGAGCCACCACACAACTGGCTGAAAACATTTTGCAAGAAACCCAATTCTGTGGTCAGAGCAACCTCAGAGAGCTTGTTTCTCCTGAAGGAAGGGGTGTGAGCTTTCTCTGCAGGACGGCGCAGACCCAGAGCAGACAGAACACTGAAAACAAGCTCCTTTTCTGACAGCACGACCACCACTCCTCACCACCTTTTCCAGCTGCACAACACCAGGAACTGCAGCTCGCTACCGGCCTTATTAAAAGTCGCAGAGAAGCCTGGCGAGACCCACCAAATAAAGACCAAAATATATTTAATTCTAGCACTGCTGCTGGCTAAAAATAGATGTAGCATGATCTGGTGAAGACAAATCTGGAATTTGAGATTTCAAGCTCTTGTCCTAAGCCTACATACAACTCTCATTTGGGAAAGTCAGTAAAGTACCCTTCAACAATAAAACGGATATTAAAATACTTCCCTGTGCCCTGCCACAGGGGAAGAACTGAACTTGAGGACAAGTATTGAATAGTTCTTTACTATCTTCACAGAGCCCGACAGAAAGAAAAGCACTAGCAGTGCTCTAACACTTTTACACTTCCCAAAGCACATCTCCCCCTAAACTCAGATTTTATTTATTATAAGCCAAGCTATTGAAATACATGCATTTGACAGAGGAGAACAAAGACACAGAACAGCCCCATCCACCCAGTGACAGTTCTGTGCTAGCACAGGCTAAGATAATTTGTGGCAGCATTTGTGGTACTGCAGTCTCCTTGGTCCAAGTCCCGTAGTCTTTTCAGGGAAAAGCAAGGACTTTAAAATAAAAAAAGGTCTGCTAGACACATTTTTCTGAGGAAGGAAAAGGAGAAACAGTTAACTAATAGTCACACATCCCAACAAGCACTTCTTTCAAGGACAACCACTACTCCCCTTTCCCACTGGAAAATCAAACCACAGACTAATCATTTGCATGCAGTCTGCAAAGGTTACAAAATCCTGTATCAGCACTTGCTTTTTTCCTGCTTGATAGCAGGGCACAATACAGAGATCCTGCTGCCCCAGAGGAGGACAGGGAAGAAGACGACACTACCATCCCCGCCCCTTCTCCTAGGGAAACCTGAAACAGGTGCTTAAAACAAGTCACCACATTTCTTAATCGCAGTTCCAAGACATTAGTTAATTCTGGTTCACAGCATGATACTGAACATGACTAAAATCCTCAATAGGAAATGCCGTTCTTATGTTCTGCGAGCAACCAACACGGGTCTCCTATTTGGAGACTTCATGGCTCAGGAACCACGACAGAGCAGCTGCTTAGAGCTAAGGCGGCACAAAGCCTGGGGGAAGGGGGGCTGCCAACAGTAAACCCAGTTCTGGGTTGCGGACCTTCTGCAATGGGAAGGGAAGAGAACAGCACTGACGCTGCAAACAGAACGCAATGTCTGCAGGCTGAGATTTAACCTTCTGAAGAAATGTCGTTAGTAAAGAAACTCGTAATTACCCCTTTTCTGCACTCATTCTCATGTGCTTGGAAAACTTGCCAAAGAAAAGCCAGGGAGCGAAGAGCCCCCGTGCAGCTCTAAGAGCCCGCCTGACCCAGCCCTGCTGGCATCTGCACCCACCTAGAGCTTCCTCACCCGGCAGCTCCTCCGCTGGGTGCCAAGAGGGATACAGCCACCAGGAGGCACAAGAAAAATCCTGTGGAAACTCGACATTGCAAGGAAGGTTTTTAAAACCCTGCTAGGAGCATAAATGCCCCAATTCCACTTAAATCAGACTCCTTTTGGAAGTACCAGCCTTGCTCCTGGATGTCACTGTCCCTTCATCACCACAGCACTGCTGGCACTCGGGGAGCGCCAAGCGTTCAGCGAGGTCAGGGCATCGCTGCTCCTCACGCTCCGAGTGCTGCCAAGGTCCTCTGGGTAGGGAACACATGGGACCCTCTGCAGTGTATGATATAAACAAAACGCTGCATACGTTTCAAGCCAGAATACTTTTAAATGCAGCTAAACTAGTTTTATTCCCAGAAGTTCAATTAAGATGATACACAGGCTTTTTTTTTTTTTAAATATAAAAACAACCCCACTCTTCCTAACAAAAATACCTTGTTTCTGAGCACTTTGCTAAACTGAAAGAAAACATTAATACGAATTTGTGTATTAAACCCCCATCCCTCACAACACAAAGAGCCACATAAAACCCTTACACTCGCCTTCAGACCCAGGGGGGCTGGGCCAGACCCCACAGGACCAAACCCCTTCCCACCGCCACCGGCCAAGGGCGGCTGGGGCAGCAGAAAGCTCCCAGAGCCCCGGGAGCCCGTCCCCAGGGCCCAGGCAGAGAGCTTCGGGAGGGATCCTTGCTCCAGACACGTTTCCTACCTCCTTTTTTGCGCCTCTTACAGAGGAGCGCTGCCATCCCGGCCCAGCAGCGCCGGCAGGTCGCAGAGGAACCGCGCGGGCCGCCTGAACGCTGAGGGAGCAGCAGCAACTGGGTAAAGGGGCTGCCACCTCCGGGCGGCCAAACCTGCGTTAATTCGGGCACGGTGACACCAGCAGGCCCTAAGATAGCCTCCCAGCTGCTGGGGGGCGGGGAGGGAGGACACAGCGCTTGGCCATGGACTCCCAGCCAGAAATTCCTCCCTGTCCTTGCTGCTTCTGCGGGGAGCCCAGTGCTGCCGCGGGCTGCCCGGGAGCAGCGCCCCAAGGATGGCGTTTCCTCTGCAAGGAGCTTCCAGAGAAGGTCACCTCCACCCGGGGCCAAGCGCAGGTGGGCTCCCCACCACCACAGCCCGCCCCAGGAACACGCAGGTTCCCAGAGCAGAGAAGCAACCACGCTCAGGTACACGGGTTTCACGGAATCACAGAAGGAGTCGGGTTGGAAGGGACCTGGAAGATCATCTAATTCCAACCCTCCCGCCAGGGACAGGGATGCCTTTTCCCAACACCTGCTGCACTCCATGCTGCGCTTGAACAAACACCAAAGGCTTTTTCCCTGCTCACTGCCCCGGCTATTCACTTATCACTGTTGGGCAAAGAAACAGAAGCAGGAAAAGGAAACTGAGCCACAACGCTGGAAAAAAAAAAACAGAGAACCCACAAAGCACCAAGTGGAGACAGTTTAAATAATAGTCAGGATGGAGCAACAGCCACATTTCTGAGAAGAACCTGATAAATTTACAACAAAGACTGTCTTTCAGCCCACGCCTTCCCAAACCCAAAGGTTCAGTAAAAGATGATGGATATTAATTGATTGGCAAACGCCAACCTCCTTAACTTTGTATCAGCAACAGTGGCTTCGCTGCGAGATTTCCAGCAGCTCCTTACATCAGACGACTCATCCACACAGGAGGGGATCTTCTGGAAGAGCAGAGTTGCGCTTCCACACCAGGTTCTAGGCGTGGCAGGTCCCACACGAGGAGTTACTGCTCCCTGCCTGCTCCCCACCTGCCCATCCACAGGTCCCCTTCCTGTACCCTTCCCTTCCCCACAGCAAACACCTTTCTGGGCTGTGTTGGCATAGTTCTTTGCTCTAAATGAGATCTGTGTAAAACACCTTTCTCTAAAGCCGGATCATTTAATTTCATAGACCAGTCAGAGGAAACGTGCAGCAGAGGAAGACAGGAGGGGGTAGAAAATGGAGTACAGGCTGGAGTAGCATCACTCGGTCCAGGCGGGTCCCAGCAGAACTCTGCCTGTATCTGTTGGCCCGGGATGGCTGGTTTGCTCCTGCCAGCACACCACACCACGCCAGGGCAGAGGTGTCCCTCAGCCACACCAGCAGAATTCGTACGGGCAGCCCCAGCATCCAGGGAACGCTCTCCTGCCCATAAAAAGAGTTTGCCCCCACCCTGAGCCACAACACAGACTCTGCTAAAGGGTTACAGCCTTAACACAGAACTTGCTGATGGTCTACATGATTCAGCTGTGAACTTTACACAGGCCAAGTCAGGTGTAACTACAGGCACAGAAAGATGATGTCTGGCAGAAGGAGCTATGATTTCTCCCAGATGTCTGCTATAGCCTCCCTCCCTTCCAGCTGGAGATCTCCTCTCCGAGCAGATCCTCAATTAACAGGCAGCACTAGTCCTCTGAGCAGCTTCAGTATCCCATCAGCCAGCACTATAGCCAAGTCCAAGTGTAACAAGGGACGGGCTAGCGGCCAAGGCATTCCGCAAAACCCCTGAATGTTTCCCTAAACCAGAAATTTAAATTCACAAGTAAAAGGTCACTTCTCTACCAGTCCCCAGGAAAGCATCAAGGGTTCCTGGCAGCCCTCCGGTGTCTTAACAATCTCCTGGCAGTGTCAGCAGTCAGCATGATTTAGTCACACTGGAAGCCGTGCTGGCCTTTCAAACAAATTAATATAATGAGCGGATCGGACACACACATGCTCTAGAGCACTCCATCTGTACGGCAGGCAGGCTGTCTCGGTGCACGGGATTACACACAGGCTGCACAGAACAGGAGCAATTAGCTGCAGAAGCGGGAAGTGCCACCAGAGCCCTCCAGGATTTCTCACAAGTCATGAAATGGCCTTTAAAGTCAGCAGGAGCGCTATAAAAGTGATGTCCCCGCTTTCTCCTTTTGGTAAGAAAGGGCAAGCTGATGTCAACAATTTGATCCTTTCTACTTTCACTCTCAATAATTTTAGTGTAATTTTAGAAGATATCAACGACTGCACAGTTCACCTCTTGAATCTTTACCATTCACCGCCTTGTTATTAAAAAATTAACCACAAGCTTCTGCCTTTTACAAAAACAGATGGTAAACGCTACTTAATTTTAGCTCTAGTTATTTCTGACTGCAAGGCTGGATCCCACCCCGCAGAAAGCAGCAGCTGTCGTGACACTCGTCCCAGGTTTCTGGGTACGGCGCCTCCCTTCGCATCCCCAGCGCTGAGCTGACACCGCAGCACAACTGTTACAGGAGGTACTTCCATGTCGTGATGAAACCCTAACTTCAGCAGCTACCAGCCTGCTTTGCTACCCTTGGCTCCACTACAGACGGTTTGTTCAAGGACCTCTGTCACCCTCTTTGCTCAGAGCAGCACACAGCCGGGAACGTGCAGCGACCAGGTAACTCCACCTGCCGGGGGGCTCTGCCTGCGCCCAGTCTCTGGCTGCCTCCCCAGTTTCTGTGCTCTCCCCAGAGGCAAAACCATGACCAACTGCACTTTTGTGCCTCACCTGCCTGCAAGTCATATCCTAAGAGTTCAGATAATCACGTGCAAAATCCAAAGTCCATATTCCAGACCCTTTCTACCCATTCAGACCAGTGACACGACCCTCACTCACATCTCAGGTGAGACACAGCCACAGGACGACTCCTCCGGACGAAGCAGCCCACCCTGGCAGAAAAGACCAACCATCCGCTGGAGGTCCCGCTTCCCGCGGGAAGCGTCAGACCAAAAGGCAACAGGTCCCTGGTGGGTAATGAAAGGGCTCAAAGAAATAAAATTCTGACAATTAACTGACTAAACTGTGAAGTCTGAAAGCTTTGCTTGTGTTTTGCTTCACCTGTTCCTCAAGGACTCCTCAGGTGTTTCCCCAGGCCTCTTTCTCTGCTTAGACAAGGTCAGACAACACTCCCTACGGCAATCACTGGGAGCAGACTCAAGGCCTTCAGTGGGCACTCGGGCAACTCCTAGAACGGGCAAACTAAGAGAAGGGGCACTCGAACTGAAGGACACAGAGAGCCTGTTCCAGGGAGGGTGCTTCTGCTGGTTTCGGAAGGAGGCGCCTGGACGGCACTGCACAGCGCCTGCTCTGGGGAGAGGGTCCGCTGGCGACCGCCGGGAGGAAGACTGCTTACTTCTGCCCTCCGCCTCCAAAGACCCTCCCTCTATTTTCACTGCGCCTGCTCGGGCTATGTAAATGAATTCTGGGAGCTCATTATCATAAGACACCCCTTTCCGGGAAATCTGATGAATAGGTATGATTTGTGTGTGGGAACTGATGTCCCTTGCTAATCCTCGGGAGCCCTCGTGGTGGAGAATCCCCAGGGTGACCGCAGAGCTGCTCATGAAGAATACCTGCTGAACAGTGAAAAAACTTTACTGCTGAGGCAATTTCTTTATTTCAGTAAAGACCCTGCAGTGTCTCTCTCAAGCTGCTCCTCTGTTTGCCTGTCACAGACCAACACACGCAGCCGTGCACACACAGAATTTCCACTCAACGCCTAAAACGCCTTCATGAAAACTTGTCTTCAGAAGTGTAAGCCTTCTAGGAGCATTTAAAAAAAGAAAATGTTTTACAAAAACTAGCATTTTCCAAGGAAAACTGTCGTACTGAAAGATTTCCAAACCAGCCCCAAACACTGTGCATGCTGATACACTAAGGGTCTTTGTCTCTTTTCTAGAGACAAACCACAGACACAACTCGCCAGTCTGCTACTGCATTGCTAATTGCTTAACATTTACAAAAGGCTCTGAGATCTTTTGATAGAGACTGCAGGAGAAAGACAAAGCCTCCATTAATTATAATAGAGAATTAATCCCAGGCAGATCAAAGGCAAAGACTTGATCGAATCCACATAAAGGCACTGTATCAAGGGACTGCGTTCAAAGCAGAACTGTGGTAATAAAGGAAATTATTTATATGCCTCAGTAGGCAGACAAGGCACTCAATGGCCAGGCTGTCTCACTGAAAGAAACAGAAAGACCGACAAAAAGGGAAAAGTGAAGCTAAAGGCAACTTTTCGGAAAGGGCTGTAATAACACCTTTGGTTTAGTTGCGAAGAGCAGGCCATGCCGGCTCATGTGGGTGTGTTAAACTCCCGCAGCCCCAACAAAGACCTGCCCCTTATTTTTGCCAGGGGTAAAACACACATCTAGCAGGGCAGCAGTACAGCCAATACTTCAGCCGGCTGGAAACGCTTATGAGAAACTGGGGCTTTGCTTTGCTTGTGAGGGTGAAATAGTGCTTTCAGATTTATACCCGCCACAGTTCTTATTTTTCTATTGAGGTGTTGGGGGCAGGGGGAGGGTGAAAAAAGAATTTGCATTTTTCCATGGGTGACACCTGCGTTGAGATAGGTAATATCAAGATGGGTACAGCTGCCCTGGCCAAGCCCTGCACGTGCAAAAAAGAGAAGAGGAAGGCTTTTGCTGAGGCAGAACAGGAACAGGCAGAGATGGAGCCGCCTGAGAGGGGAGCGCTGAACAGCCCGCAGCAGCCTTCACCTTCCCTGGCGACCGAGCACCAAATCGGACAAAACGAGAATCTCTAGTTACTAAGCAGACCGATCTTCAGCCAGCTGCGTGGCCCCTTTTACTCCAGCAAGAAAGCTGAGCCCTGCAAAACGCGAGCTGCTGTGCCCTGAGCCAGTGTTCAGCTCAGGCTGGCCACGCTGGGGAGAGGAGGAGGAGGGTCCTGTCCTCAGCCACCACCTCAGCGTCAGCCACGGACAACACAACAGCCAGCCAAGCAGGACTGACTGTCCCGGACTGCAGGGATAACGGAACAGATCCCCCCTCCGGTATTCATCTGGCTCCGGTAGCAACTCCCAGAGGCAGAGCTGCCCCACGGCTGCCTGGGCACGGACAGACGGGGGGAAAAGCCAAGGTAAGCCCTCGGTACCCACACAGAGCCATCGTTACTAACAGCGGGCTCTTCTTTCCAGCAGTCCTGCCATCCCCATTCAAGCCTCACACCTACCGAATGCCCAGAGCAGACTTCACCTCAGCATTTAGCTCCCCAGCTGCTATGGTCTCCTCCTGTCCAGCTCATGAAACAGGCCTAACGCCCACTTAGTAAAAATACTTAACCAGGAATCCTTTGAAATAGGTTCTGCAAGGCAGCAAAGCAAGCTGCAGACTGGCAGAAGCATCCAGAGAGCTATGGAACTAAAAAGAAGTCAAACTTGGGATTCGTTGTTTTGCTGTAAGTCCCTGTTTCTCATTCCTTTCGTTACTGCCCTAAGTCACAGTTGTGTCTTCATCACACTGCCAGCAAAGGGGCACCCCAGACCTCACCCCCAGCTGCCACCCACCCGTCCCTTCTGCTGGCACTAGTGGTGGCAGAAGCCACATTAAGGCACAGAGTGCGGACACAGTGTGCAGTAAGCCTGAAAAGTAAACAGGTAAGAAAGGAAAAAAAAAAGTTCATTTTCATGGTATAGACACACAAACGCTAATACTGGCCAAAAAACCCAAACAAACAACCCAAACAAAAAGAATCCCGACCCAGCAGAAATAAGAGTGTGGACAAGAATGGTGTTTTAAAGTATTACACCTAAAAAGGTGAGGTTTTCAAGTATAGAAAAAGTCACCCAGTAGATACTGACCTAGCCAGCTCTGCTTCAGCCTCCCTGCATCGACCTTACAACAGAAATCCCACAGTTTTGAAAACGGCACATTTTTTAAATCACCTTTCCTCATGCCCGAGAGGTGTAAGCGTATTTTTAAGCAGCTCTCTGAGGCCTGGAACCAGCACCTGGTGTATCCATTCAGTTCATGGACATGAGACTTTCCTGCCTCTTGAAAGAGCTTTTGCACGGCCTTGTTAATGAATGGGAAAATGTTTGGAGTAAGGAGAGGATCCCAAGCCCTCAAGCATGTATTTTATTTCTAAGGCAAAATTAAAATACTCTCTAAAATACCTACCCCTTCCCCAGCAATCCTAAGCACTAACATAACACACACCGCAACAACACAGCTTTTATACTCCAGGACATGAACTGGCCGTACCTTTGGTGCTTGCTCTGCCCTGAACTTGTAAACAGGTGGCTTCAATCCCAGAGTTTTTTGACAAGGAAAAGCCAGGCTGATGCCTCAAACACAACAGGCAGTATCTGCAGCTTGGGAGGATAGTAAAAGCAACGAGGGAAAGCTACACTCAAGTTCTACTTGAAAATGGGGACAGTGTACTTTCTCAGGCCGCCCCAGTACCAATTCCATCAGAACATTCAAAAGGTCATTTCTTCCCCCGAAGCAGTGGTGGAGGATTCCACTCTCCCAAGCATAACCCATGAGCACCAGGACAACTTCCACCTGAAAGAAGGATGTGGAGTCAAATTCGCCCGATGAGAACAGAGGGAAAGAAAAAGTCTGGTATCAAGAGGAAAGGACTGGAGGAGACATCTGGCCTGTATGCACCCCCAGTAGAGAACCTACAAGGCATTTTAAATTTACTGTCATCAATTCTGCATGAAATACCATATTTTACCACGTAGTGCTTAGGGCTCTCCAAGGCTTCTGTGTGCTCCCACGACCAAAGCAGATGGGCACAAGCAGGTAGGGAACAGCACGTTCACAGTCTAGGAATTCTGTCCTGAGATCCCCACCGAAACAGGTTGATTTCTGCAAGGTGCCAAGCACCAACAAGACTCTTTTAACCAAAAAGCAACTCCAGAAATCACAATCACTCCCTACTTAAGGTATCCGTGTCTGATGGGTCCAGCCAAAGCACATCACTAAGGAGAGAAGCTGTCAGAAGCAGAGGTAACAGCATTACTCTGGAATAGAGGTGCCTAGTCCATTCCTTCAATTCTTGTCTTCTGCATCATAAAGAAATCTGGGAGAAAACAGCACTTCAGTTCACTGCCTCCTATGAGCTCTGTCTCTGATCCCACATCCCAACCTAGCCGTGCAAACTCTATCAAGCAGAACACTCTGCATCAAAAAAGACTCTACCACGGCTCACGGTGACACGTTTTACAACCCAGCTGGTTTCCATCCCTCGGCCAACTTCTTTCCACCTCCCTCCCATGGTTTGACACTTCATTTGTAGGTACCCGAATGAACGCCCCTAGTTAACTGCCCCAGCAGCATTCCTCGATTCACCTTCCTACTTTCCCTCTATCCTTTGCCCCCCTTCCCAAAGACCTTAACAACCACCACCCCAAGCAGTCTCCTGGGCAAACATGAAAACATTCGATGTTGTTTGTTCTTCTGAACACGTCAAGAGAAGCAGAGAGTAACAGACTCACTTCTGAAGGCAGCGATGGCAGGTGAGCACCACAAGTAACAGAAAGGCACCGTCTTCTCCAGTTGGTAGTAGAGAGCTCAACAAACAAACCACTCAGACGGAAAGGAGGCTACAGCTATGACTTGCAATTCAAAAAAAGCTCCTTTTTTTGCTTGTGCAACATGATTCTACAGGAAGAATAAGCCGAGATAAATGATCCTGCAAACCACAGAAAGTCCATATGCCTAATCAGTGGAGTTGCCCAAATATCACCCAGAAAGACAAGGAAAACTCTGAAAAACACTCATTTTTAGCAACGATACTTGCAAGACAAGGTTTGCTAGTAAATGCTAGTTTTCAGTTCAACACAGGGACAGGCAGTGCCCCAGACAAGAAGCTTTAACCTAAACACTCAACCCGCAGTTTTCAGAGTACAAAATACTGAGGGTTGCTGAGGCCCAGCTCTACCTTCCCTGTGTCCTACCCACATCAGGGCAGCAGAGCAGGGTACTGAGAATGACGCTATGGAAACTGCAAAATACAAAGAAGTTTTCTCAATGGTTTCCAGACAAGTCATATGTGGAAAACTATTTTAGTTGTTGCTCTGAGCACCAGAGGAGCCTGCCAAGAGAAACACTTCAGTGATAAGCACTACAGACCTCACAGTAAAAGGAAGTCTGGAAGTCAGAGCCCACGGTCAGATAAAAGCCAGTCCAAGGGGAAGGTACAGCGAAGACAGCAGCTGCCATAAAAGCATTCAGATATTTACTCTGCCACATTTAAGTAACGAATACACACCACCAGGTTCTAATGAAACTGCCGAAGACCATGTAGAAAGAGCGGAGTCCAGTCCAGTCTCCCAAACACAGGAAACAACAGCCAGTCCAAGAATCAAATCAAGTCCAAAGCACTAGCCAGTGTCACATTTCACCAAATACCAAAGAGACCTGCAGTTGTTGTTATTTGTTTACTCAGTCAGCACACCAGTTTTACACAGTTTGCAGTTCTAGCATTCTGTGGTCTCTTGTAAAGCCTTCACACTGATAACAGCAGCTCCTATGAGCTGGACAAGGTGGTGTTTCAGTGGGACTAGACATCTTAAAGACTTTCAAGCTCAGCTACTGCTCAGTCCCAAAAGTTTTCTAACTACACAGCCTCTCCAACTCACCCTCACTACAGAAGCAGCCAGAGCAGCAGCCCAGGGGAATTCGTGCTTTCCTCCTCACTGAAAGCTTTAACAGGTAAAAAAAACCAAAAAACATTGTACTCTTACCTCAGTCCAAACCCAGTAAAAGGACCCTGATGAGAAGAGACTTCCACTGCACACCCTTGTATTCACATGCTCATAAATCATTAATCCACAGACTTCATGCTGTTTAAGACGTGTCCCTACTCCAGCCTTTGAAGGCGCTAAGCTGCCAGGGAGCCGCATAAGATGGCTGGATAATTCAGGGTGGAAAGGACCTCAGGAGCTGAGATCCGCCCAGGTTGCTGAGGGCTTTACCATGTCACGTCTCAAAGCCTCCAAGAACAGAGGCTGCACAAACTCTCTAGGCATCCCGTCCCACAGCTTCATAGTCCCCAGCACGAAAAGCTTTCTCCCTTTGTCCAGACTGAACCTTATTCGCTTCAGTTTATACCCGTTATCTGTCTCCTCTGCTATGCACAACGGCGAAGAACCTGCCTCCAGCTTCTCAGTGATCTCCTCACAGTACCAGCAGACAGAAGGATCTCCCTGAAGCAGTCTCTTCCACTGGCTGGACAAGCGCAGCTCCCTCAGCTCTCCTCACAGAGGGGCTGCCCACTGCGGAAGGTGCTCCCGCTTGGCCACGTCGTCCCTGTACTGAGGAGCCCCAAACTGGGCGCAGTGCATCACCTGGGATCTAAGGAGTGCTGAGTAGAGGGGGATAGTGACTTTGCTCAATCCACTGGCCCAGGATACTGTTGGTCTTCGCAGCAGTGGCATGCTGCTGGCCCAGGGTCAGCCTGTAGCCCACCGGGGCCCCCGGGGCCTTTCCAGCAGAGCTGCCCCCCAGGCAGGCCATCTCCAGCCCCTCTCATAGCAGGGGGCTCTTCTTTCCCCAGTGCAGGACTTTTCATTTGTTCTTGTCAGGTTTCAGAAGGTCCCTCTCAGCCTGTTTCTCCTGTCTGTGATATCTCACTCACCAGCAGCCCTGCCCTCAGAGCATCAGCTGGTCACCCCGGTTGGTGTCGTTGGCAAATTGTACAAGTGTGCACCCTGAGAGGGAATGAAAGGGCTCAAACAAATGAATTTCTGACAATTATTAAGACTAAACTGTGATGTCTGAAAGCTTTGCTTGTGTTTTGCTTCACCTGTTCCTCAAGGACTCCTCAGGTGTTTCCCCAGGCCTCTTTCTCTGCTTAGACAAGGTCAGACAACACTCCCTACGGCAATCACTGGGAGCAGACTCAAGGCCTTCAGTGGGCACTCGGGCAACTCCTAGAACGGGCAAACTAAGAGAAGGGGCACTCGAACTGAAGGACACAGAGAGCCTGTTCCAGGGAGGGTGCTTCTGCTGGTTTCGGAAGGAGGCGCCTGGACGGCACTGCACAGCGCCTGCTCTGGGGAGAGGGTCCGCTGGCGACCGCCGGGAGGAAGACTGCTTACTTCTGCCCTCCGCCTCCAAAGACCCTCCCTCTATTTTCACTGCGCCTGCTCGGGCTATGTAAATGAATTCTGGGAGCTCATTATCATAAGACACCCCTTTCCGGGAAATCTGATGAATAGGTATGATTTGTGTGTGGGAACTGATGTCCCTTGCTAATCCTCGGGAGCCCTCGTGGTGGAGAATCCCCAGGGTGACCGCAGAGCTGCTCATGAAGAATACCTGCTGAACAGTGAAAAAACTTTACTGCTGAGGCAATTGGTTTCAACCCCATCACCTCCCCCAGGTCACTGATGAAGATGTTAAACAGGACACAACCCGGGACAGACCACGAGACAGACAGATCACATAACACAGGGGCAGCGCCATGGGCAGCCATGAGCGTCTTTTCCCCCTTTCCTTGCACGGGGATTAGTTGCTCTGTTTTCACTCTTCCAATGTAATAGGTGGGAGATCATTCACACTCGCACTACAGCTCCACGGAATCCTCTGGCCGGCTGTGCTGCGACACACCAAATTACTCAGCCTCCCTGAAAAACAGTGCCCCTCTCCCGTGCATTTGGCACAAAAGCAGAATTCCCCAGTTCGGACAGTTTCAAAGTGTGTTTGCATTCTTGGAGAAACCTCTCACCAACCACGGGATCAGCAGCACATTGATTTAGCAAATGAAGGAACCCGGCAGGGATGCCTTCCACCAAGATTCTGGGCATCTGCATGTAATGCCATTCACGGGAGGAAAAGTCACTCACTAAAAATTACAATTTGTTTTACCAGTTTGTCCACAGAAAAGAAAATGCACCCATGTTCTCTGCTGGTTGAAGAGCTGACGGAGAAAAGCTTTTTAGCAGGTGCTGGACTAGCTTGGTAAATATTGGTACCTTTGATCTGTTTGTTAACGTGCAAATGACAGGAATTAAGGGATCAGAAATACACAGCTGGAAAGAGAGTACAAAACATACAAACACTTTAAATGTCAGAGTCAGGGCTTGGTCAAGCACAGCTCCCTTGCCTTCCTATTGCTCGTACTACTGATGTCAGCAAAGCAACAGCCACCACAGTTTAGGTTTTTTTAAACTAAATGATACGAAGCGAAATGCTGCTGAGGATCCGAGGTGCTGATTTAAACTATGGCCCCTCACTGGGTTAATGCAGCCACAGCTGCAGAGCTGCAGTAAAAGTGGGCATTTTCAAGACAGCAGTCTAATTAAGCACATCGTAAGTGGCAGAGAGAGAAACTATTAGTCTGAATCTATGTGAGCAGTCAGAGGAAAAACCCACAAGCACTCGGTTATCCCAGACACATCATGGAAACAAGTATCTACGTTTCGCCTTCAACCTTACAACAGAGCGGCCAGTCCCTCTTCCCTGCCCGTTACCGCCTGTCTCTCTCCCTGACGAGGGACCCTCTAAAGCCCAGCTCCACGGAATCAGAGGGATGTTGCTCGGAAGGACCTGCCAAGGTCCAGCTTGAAGCTGGACTGTTGCCACGTTAGATGCGGTCAGTCACGACAGCTTCTCCCCTCCGCACGCAAAGCAAACCCCATCAGACTGTGCAGCAGACGGGAGCAGATCTGGCTTGCTCCTGGCACAGCAGGACTACTGGAGCAAGGCAGCCTGCACCCAATTAAAATCCACTTTCCCAGGGATAGGGCTCCCTTACACACCCCTACTTAATGACCTAGTTAGAGAGTCAAGATCCCTGTCAGACCAAATTCAGTGCAGATCCCAGACACATCTGTTGGCATTCTTGCTGCCTGCCTCATTTTCCAGCAGAGCCAATTCACCGTAACAACGCTGGGAGCCATACACAGGCGAGAAGGCAAACAGTAATCCCGAGGGACAATTTCATAACCCTATTCCTGAGGAGGAATGTTAAGCAGAAAGTGCAAGCCTGGATGCCCTGGTACTATCTCCCATTCTACTGTTTCTGAATAAAATCCTGGGAGTTTTACAAAGCCTCTAAACCCATCAGCGGGACTCGGCAAGTCAGAGAGCAAGCAACACTTCTATTTTAAAATGACAGAAGTGTCTGCATCCGTTTAATAACACACATGCACACATCTGCCAAACAGACCTACTGGAAAGACACTTTCTGAGGATTACACATTTTTCTATTTAAAGACAGTAAAAAAAGGCACTGTGCCTCTATATAGACACCAGAATAGCTCCACTCCTCAGCCAGCTCTCAGTCTCCTTCCGTACTCCAAATAAATTGTCTATGCAACCATCTCAGCTAATTAAAAATTAGCAATAAGGCCATATGGCAGCTACAGCGGAAAATGCACTATTCCTTTTTTCCGTGGATTTCATTATGGTTCAGCCATGTAATGAAAGAGGTACTGAAGGCGGAACTGAAATTCCGGGAGCCAGAACAGCTGGCTTGTTTTATGACCAAAATGCAGCATACACTGAACAGAGATTTTATGAGTTTTTATCTGCTCACCAGACAGGTCTTGGGAATTATAAAGCAGCCCCTTTTTAACTTGGAAAAGCAATCACTGAGAGGAAAAAACGAATTCTCACAGATCCTGTCGCTCGCCACAGCCAGCAAAGCCCAAACCAGAATCCTGTCCCGCGGCCTCTCCTCCCAGCCTAAGGGCTCTGGGGAGGGGTCTGCAGCGGCGGTGGGTGGAAACAAACCCTCTGCACAGGGTTTGCAATGAGGAGCTTCATTGTGTGGGTACGCCTTCCTCTGAGGAAGTGACAGTGATTTAAGGGCCCAAAGAGCACGGAGCCACTGCTCTCGGCCAGTACACGCGGCCAGGTGTGCACGTTCTCTCCACATCTGGTTTTCAGAGCAAGACTTAACCGGATTCGAATTACAAAATCCTGAAACCACATATGTTAGCCATAATTATTTTTCCAGCTAAACTAGACATACACAACGGTGAATTCTGGGTTGCAGCTTTCTGCTTGGCCAAGAGAAGAGTATAAATTAGGAAATCTGTACCCGAGCAGAACATGCCTCGCCTGGCCACTGACCTATCGTGCAGCACAGAGGTCCCTGTTCCCGCTCCCCCTCCGTGCTCAGCCTGCCCCCAAAGACAAGCAGAGCTCCCTGTCACCCAGGCAAGAACTGCTGGCTGAGATCCCTCGCACCCAGCCGGGACAGCACGACCCACCACGAGCAGCCTGTCCTGCAGCAGAGGCCCCAGGGCCCACGCTCCTCCTGAGGGCAGCCGGGAAGAGGCCCTGGAAAGCGGGGCTCTGCCGCGGCTCCCCCTGCCCCTCCGTCCTCCCGCTTCCCTCCACCCCAGCCCTGGGCGAGAAATCCTGGACCAGAGGCAGGTACACCCCAGCCGCCCGACCTACAGGAAGGGCCAGGCCGTGGATGCCATCGAGAGCCCGGGGAAGATGTGCCACCAACACACGGTACTTCGCAAGCTAAGCAGCTCTGCCAGTCACGGCAGGTAATTTTGCTGTGCCCTAAGGAAAGAAGCTAAGCTTCACCAGTGACACTGCACGTATAGAACACATTTCACAGAGCGGGCAGAGGACAAGCGACTACCAAAGAAGAGCTGAGCCGGGGGGCCGTGCAGAGTAAGGCATGTGCACACCATGGCAGCTGACCAGAACAGAGGCCGCGCCATCAGTCACACCCAGACACTGCCACGATCAGCCCCGTCTCCAGAGCCACCCGGCTGACTTCCACGGAGGCGGCTTCTGCAGCAGAATACCCAGATCCCGTTAGTTCAGAGAACCTGGAGATCTGCTGAAGTCACGACTGCCATAATAAGCACAAGGTCAGCACAAGGAGAAGCCTTTGTGAAACAAGGCTTCCCCTCCTTCTTGCTTGCTGGCCTCCGGGTCTCCTGAAACACCCGTGGGGAGTTTGAGGGCTGGCCTTAGCCTGCTGTCCCACCGGCCTGGGAACACGGACAGACAAAGTGCTGAAAAGGGACCAAGACTCCAGGGCCAGGAGGGCACACACAGAGCCTCCTGCATTACCAGCAGCAGTGAGGGTGACAGGGATCACAAACAGATGATGTTACAGGTGAGGCAGAAAATCCTTATGATACATGTCAGTGTCTCTGATACATGTCAGTGTCTCTGTACAGTCCTATGTCCCCACCAAGACATCATGTCCCACCAACCCCGACACCGACAACCTCTCAGGTGCGTATTTTAGGCCAAGATTTCTATTGGTGCCCAAGAGATTTGTTCATTCAGCTCCCTTTGAAAACTAAAGCAATTTGGCATCCAAATCCCTCACGGGCAGCTCAGAAGTACCAGCCACACTGGCACTTTCACATTTACAAACTCGAATCTCCTCAGCTGTGTCCGTGACACTTGTATGCGTAAGGTACACACACTAAATCTCCTTCCCAGTTGCACAGCAAAGCTGCAACTGCTGAAACACCAATTCCTGCTACTGCCAGTCTCTGCCTCGCACTGGTCTTGCCACAGACCACATAACCCTGGATCCCTTAGCAACAAGTTGTTCTGACATGCTTTTGCAATGGAAAGAGCTTGCCAGCTAATCTCCCAATCTCCTAACATCAAAGCGTGCTGCAAAGCTCAAAGCACTGCACTGGAAAACTCCACCAGCTTCATCTGTTTTCCGATCAGCTGGCCTGTAACAGTTCTTGTAAAAAGACATTTAGCACTCTTATGCGTACCTATATTAAATCTTCTGGGTTCCTATACCGCTGACATGCAAATCAGTAGGATGTATTTATATTAATAAAGAGATCAAAATATCACAGCTCTTAAAAATATAAGCGCTTAAATCAATACAATGAGTGCCTTTACAGTAACACAGGGCAGAACACAGCCTGGTCTCCCCACACAGACCCACCAGTGGGAGCAAGAATTGCCCCTTCACACCGTCCAGCAGAAAGCATCTGCAAAGGCTTCGCATGAAGGCGGGACAGCGCAGCACCCCCAGTCATGCGAGGTCCACTGTTTTGCCAATCATCAGGCCTAGCATAAAGGCCACAGCCAGCATAAAGATGAACCAATAACCAGATTGGATTTGACACAAAAGGGTCAGTCCATGGGTGATTGCTGGGGGGACAAACCAGTCACTCAGGTTATACATAATCGACATCAATCCCACTGACCCCAACAACGACACCGCATGACCAGCAATGGGTGCAAGAAACAGTGAAATAGAGTCTCCCGAGAAGGGACGGGAGACAGCCAGGGCAACAAGCCAAACACATCAGCCCAAGGAACCCACACACTGAATCTCTGCACAGCCCGCGTTTACAAAAGCCAGAGCTGAGCGGAGCCCAGTCCCAGGGAGGCGGGAGGTCCTTCCCCAACAGGGAACTCTGCCCAGGGCACCCACCTCACACCCAGACACTGCCCCTCCTGCCAGGGGTCCCGGCTGTTCTCCCTGCTGGGACCCCTGACCTTGGGTTACTCACTGCGGGACCCCTGGGGCTCCTTTACCCAACGGCTCTGTCTGCCTGGCCGCCCACCCTGGGGGGAAGCCTAAAGGGAAACTCCCCCCCCTTGGGAAGGGCTGGGGGGATCACCCAGATGTCAGCATCAATGTGGGGCTTGGGGTTAAACCCCAGCATTTCATCCATACACAGCCCTCCACACCCCAAAGTCTCACAGGGCTCACCCACACACTCCTTGAAACAGAAGCTGCCAGATGCCAGCTTCTCGCAGTCCCTCCCAACGCGTGAGTGTCAGCAAATCCTTTAGAAGAAATGAAAACAGGTATCACTGCACAATTGCTTTTAAGTAAGGGTAAACTTTACGGAGAAAACGGTCCCTTTCCAAATCTTTGTGTTAGTATTTTAAGAAATCTGAAATCTGGTTTTGGAAAATCAGAAGCATTGATAATCACTTTGCTAAGGTTTTACGATGAAACACAACAGTGTTCTTAAAACCAATCTCATTTTAATGAGTGCAACTCTGAAAATAAAACAACTTTAAAATATCTGTTTTTCTTAAATAAAAGCAAGTGACTTTCTTCAATCCACTACTGAAGAGCTATACGTGTAACTTGCTGCATCCTGTCTGGAAGAAAACTTGCAGCTGTAATTCAGAACTCTATTGTCTCACCAAGAGGCTGCGCCTAAAGCTCCATTGTGTGAGCCGTCCCAGCCTGGCTGCGGCTGCAGGAGAAAAATAGGGGATTTAGGACACTATTAAGAGGATGATTCATGTGCATGTAAAGTTCATTTCAGTTGAGACACTGACGCAAACTATATCCACAGGACAGCTTTGGCCAGAATAGAAGGCAGTGTCAGCCCCCAAACTGGCACTGCTCTAGCCAGAGTGAAACCAGGTCTGTGCAGAGGGACAGGAGCCCGACGGGAGAAACCCAGCAACGGGGCGATGCAGGTCCAACTGGAAACCCAGGTCTCTCTTTAAATGAGGAGTTGAAAGGGTAATAAATTGAACCTGAATTTGCATAGGTCTGCACAGTCCTTCTACGGATATATACAGATACCTGGAATGGTATATAGCTGCAATATAATTATATGCAAACTCCTCTCTTAAACAGCAAGTCATTTGGCCTAACTAGCACGCGTCTCATCTTCTGCCTGGGTATGGCAGCAGCAGTAGCCCATTACGATGCACAGGCACGCTTCCCCAGCCAAGTATCCTCTCAGGCTGCAGCGAATGCACTTGTGAACCAGGGCTGCAGACTCAGACCTTACGTTCTTTGTATTTGACTCGCCATCTGACTAATAATTCACTGCCACATACCACAATAAGTTAAGACGGGGGTGAGCTCCAACACCAGTCTATTGAAAGGAAAAGCCTTAAAAATACATGGAGTACCAGGTCAGAAGACAGCAGGACACAACCAGTTGAAGCTTATCGCAGCTTGCACCTCAAGGATCTGCAAGAGGCAGATCTGCTCATGAGGTTTCCTGTTGGGTGGGAAATAGCACAAGAGTAGCCAGCACTCTGCAAGTCCCCTGGCACCTCACCCCTAGTCAGAAATGAGGACAAAAGCTGGGGTACAGGCACCACATCAGCAGCACACCTCTGTCCTGAGCTTTCTAGGCACCAGGTGATGCCAAAGTCCCAGTTCTTGCCCATCAGAGAGGTCAGAGTGATCACTCCACCAGCACCAGTTCATAAAGGAGGATACATGGGCACCACCAGCATGAAATGCAATCTGCAACGGCCAGGAATGGTTGTGAGCAGGACAAATCCTGGGCACGAGTAATACCACCACTATGAGCGACACCTGCAACATGAATGAAAATTAAGTTAAGGATGCCTCACAGCTTTACATCTTTTTAGGATCTACTAAACAGGCATCTTTCCGCACCATTTTAAAGCCAAAGACATTTGTTAGAAGTCCCAAGCAGACATTAGGCAGTGGCTAAAGCCAACGTGCAAATAAAGTTCAATTCTGTGCAGTCTGTTTACACAGATACACCTCTGGCAACAGCATAACAGACACCATGAAAAAAAAAAACCCAAAACTCTTTTCATATACCA
Source organism: Athene cunicularia (assembly GCF_003259725.1). Lineage (NCBI taxonomy): Eukaryota > Metazoa > Chordata > Aves > Strigiformes > Strigidae > Athene > Athene cunicularia. The sequence continues at coordinate 28,246,478 of NW_020799092.1, forward strand.
TATTCAAACAAAAGATGAGATCCATTTTCTAAGCAAGTTCCATTCTCCTATCCTGTTGTGTTCAAGGGGATGCCTTACAGACTCGAGGTGTGCTCACTGATATAAAGGCAACGAAGCAGAGCTGGTTTTGAACCTCTTTTCCCTCGAGAGAGCAATTACCTGCACGAGCAGCCCCATCAGTTTCAAAAGAATGATAAAGAAACCGTTTCCTCCGATTTAATTCCGCTGCTGAGCTTACTTCCCCATGTTCTTTCCTCCAGAAAGCCAAAGTGGACCGGCAGTACGAGCAGTCTCCCCGGAACAATTTGGGGGTGGGTTTCCGCATGTGTAGAGCTGTGGCAATCAGGCAGACCGTGCAGCACCTTTGCCTAGGGGTCATGCCCCCAGAGATGACTCAGGAGATAGTTTCTTTCCCTGGCTTTGTCATGGGCTTGCCAGATAATCTGGAACAAGTAACTCCACTTCCTCAGCCTCCACCTTTTCTCCCTGCAAGACAGAGGCAACAACTGCCACCTCCCTCTGGGAGAAAGCCCTTGCCATCTAGTGAAATACCCACCCACAGTCTACTCACCAAACCGGCGTGCCCACAGGTAAATGCAGCAGCACACCTTCCACAGCCACACTGTCTCGCTGTTCCACTGAGCCACAGACCCCAAGGGCAATACCTGAACCTCCCTTAGCATGCATAAAACCTTCACACGATTGAGCTGCTGTTGCAGCAATCCTGCCCTCTGCAGCACTGGCATCCCTCTCCTCCTCGCCCCCTCTCCCGTTGACTTCATCAGGCACCACAAATGGCTCTTTTCTGGCACGGTTTGCTCACCCCTGTGCCCACCCTGGGCTGCGTCACTGGGAAACAGCACTCAGCAATGAAGTCTGATGCACTTCTCTCGGTGACCCCTCCATATAGGCTACACACACACAGATACAATAACAGGAGGTTTATTTAGCCAAACACCCGCTGTCCAGACCTTTCATAGTGCGTTATGAGGAAAAGAAAACTTTGTAAGCAGGCTTGGAGCGAAGCTTGCAGCAAACCGTCCCCTTTACCTCAGTACAAAGACATCACTCTGACCGAGAGGAAAGGGGAGATTTTTATTAAGTTCCTTTTACAGACGGAGATGAAACACAGCACTATCTGAAACTGTATCTTTTATAGGGTCTGAAAAGAAGTGAAGGGATCACCTAGCTTACAAACCATACCCTGCCGTGGGCCCTGCCAGCACCCCAAGTTTCCTACTGTATTTAAGCAGATTTTGGAGCCCCTGAACAGGTGTGGGAAGTTTATTAATCACATTACAGGTGTGGCACATCTTGAAAGGCCGACACACACCAAGACAGAGCCACGTCACCCTAACATCAGGCAAACAGATTTCTGCAGATTTCCACACAGTTCAGGGAGGAAGGGGGAAGTAAAAACCAAGCTGGTCGCACGCGCACTGGGACTAACACATCCTGCTGTTCTAAGGACGTGTGTCACGGCTGTACGATTAAGAACACGTGTCTCCAGGCAGCGCTCTCCCAACAGACGGGTCCCTCCTCCGGCCCTGACCCTCCCACTGGGCTCTCCGGGAGCGTGTAAGGGTTTTCCTGCTGTGGGACTCCACTGAAGTCTGTCTATGCTCATTGGTGACCCATTCGGACACAACCTGCAGTCATTTCATAACCCTTAAGACCACTGATGTTCTCACAGGGACATTTTTAGACACACTATGGGTTAAAAATATTCCTGGGAAGGAAGAGGAAGGGAGGAGCCAAACAGACAGTGAGATTACCCGCCCTGCCCTTCCATAGGAAACCAGGGTAGAAACAGCTTCCCCAGGAACAGTGGCTGATGCTGCTTTTAAGTCAGGGCTGCCTAATAAGTCAGTTCAGCCATAAAAACTCCGAAACATAAATATAAGGTGTAATGGTGCAAAGCAGAGCTTCAAAGCAGAAATTCAAAGGCTTCCTCAGTTAAGCAACCTATAGAACTTGACTCAAAATGTCGACAAATTTGACCTGAGGTCTTCACCCCACCTCACCTCCTGGCACCCACTCTCACAGCACCGTGTCACGCCGTGCTGCTAAAGCAAAAGCAGGAGCAAAGTTGTTTTTGTGCTACAGTAAATACTTTGAATTCTGCCACAGTGACCAGCACACCTAGGAACCTTACTTACCCTCCTGTCACAAAGCAAGGATATGAGCTTACACTGCCCGCCTTGGTAAGCCTGATGAACCCTCCTCTCCCAACACAGCCTCTCTAAAAATAGATGGCAGCATGTTATCAAGTAGTTAGCCAAAAACATATTTAAATTTAGTTGCTTACGGGTTGGTAGCCACACATCGTGTTTATTTATGACACGGCTGCCACTCACGATTAAAAGAAGAAAACCACGTAAGTAATAAATGAAGACTTTTTCAGTACGATGATCAGGATCTTTGAGCTGCGTGCTCCAAAGTCGCACGCCAAGATGGAAAGGTTTAACAGGACTGGATTACAGCTCTGCACAGACCACGCTAAAGGTCATTACATGAACGCAGCCGGGACGGCGACAGCAGGCCTGTATTTACACTACGATACAAAGGACAGGCAGCAAAAGCAAGATGTATAATGAGCCCTCTGGCTTCCTTGCTTTTGGTGCTGTTAGAGGCAGGGGAGGCAACAATGACTCCTGGTTGTGGCAAATCAGCAGCCAGCATTGCCACTCGCTATTGTGGAGGATGGTTGGCGGAGAGGGCAATATTTACTCTGGGAAGATCACTCTGACCTCAGCTGGCCCCCTCAGAGAAACCCACCAGAAACCACCTGCAGGGAGGGAGGGAATCCCCCAAGGGCAGAGCCCTTCCCAAGCACACAGGAAAAGTTGACCACACGGCTCCTGCATGGTCTATCAGCTCATTCAAGGAACGCCACTCAGATGAGCTTCCCATTTACTTCTGCTTCAAACTCACCTACAAAGATTTCGTTTCTAGCCCTGAAATTTGCTCCTAGGGCCGCCCAGGTCCTACCACAATCCATGCACCAGCCTCTCCCCCCTCCGATGCAGACCCCAGCCCACCACCACGTCACTGCTTAGCCCTTGGCTCCCTCCAGTTTCCCAGCCATGGTCTGGACAGCCTGCACTCACGAGCAACCCTACAAAGAAGTAAAAACTGTAAAAAGGTAATAATCCCCTTACAACGAAGGGCCTCGGCTGCCTGCAGCACCACAGCAGGTCGCACCCAATGGGTGGCCCCGCCGGCTTGAGGACAGGCTTGTCTCCCTTCACGTTTTCAGACTGGAAGGAATACTCAAAACTAAAAGCTCTGTCACATGCTCCAAGCTTCCTCCCCCCTGCCCCGGGGCGGACAGAAGCATGACCATCACGCTTTACTAGTTCCCCACTACGGCCCGAAGGCAGTAACCTACACAGGCCCTTCTGTCGCCAAGAGGGGCTGTGGCCATGGCAGTAGGCAAAATAACGGCAAACTCAGCAAAACGGGTGGGTGGCCCCAGCTGGAAGCGGATGCCTCAAACACATCACCTAGAGATACTGAAATTTCTCATTTAAGAAGCGAGGCTGACAAGCTGGTTACGCTTAAAAGGCACCTTTGAATGAAATACACTCTTTTGGAGCGTGTGGTCGACATCCCCCGCTGGAGATGAGTTTTCTCCACCACCTTCCTTCGGAAGCAAATGAGATCATCAGGCAGGCACGGCCGCTCTGCTGCTCCTCAGCAGAACCACGCCGGAGAAACTTCATTCAAAATAGATGATAAAGGAAATAGCAGGAAGCCACACCAAAACAGCCAGCAGAAGGAAAGGGAAGCAATTTCCCTGAGCCAGGCTTTGAGGTCAAATAGTTTATTTTTAAATATTAAAAAGCTGCCTTAGCGTTGCTGGCAATTAGTTGACTCGATACGGCTAAAACACGTGCTCGCTCCACAGCCATCTGAAAGGAGGCTTAAACTCGAATTACTCCCCTACCCGACGCCCATCAGACACTAAAACAAAACTAAAGACAGCCCGAACCAACCAGAAAGTCAACAATGCATCACACCGTAAGGCCGGGGCACCCCGATCTGCGGCTAGCAGGCGGCGGCAGTGCGGCCGGAGGAAGCGTTTCTCCGCAGCAGCCAGAGCGTGGTCAGTCGGGGAGGAGGAGGAGGCGCAGCCCTCCCGGCGCTCGGGAGGAAGGCACGCTCCCGCAGGACCAGCCTCATCAGTGTCGCGGCCCGCCGCCTCCCTGCCCTCAGCCCGGCCAGCCCTCGCTATCTCCGCGCAGCCTCCTCCGCGCTCCCCACGGCCCGGGGGGGCAGCACCCGCCTGCGGGCGGCGACAACAGCGGGGCGTACGGGTCCCGTCCCGGCGCCGGGTGGTTTTGCCAAGTCTCTTTGGCTTTGAGAGCCACAGCGGGCCGAGCGCCCATCCCCGGCGCGAAGC
>NW_020799092.1:28250932-28274129 GCF_003259725.1 Athene cunicularia
GGCCGTAAGCGCCGCGTCCGCCAACCCCGGCTCCCCCCAGAGAACTGCTCCTTACGTGCCATTTACGGGACTCGGAGCGCGGTAAGGGCGTTGTGGAATACGCCTTAAAAATGGATCCTGAAGAGTTTATAGCGTTAGGCTCGGATCCTGCGAAGTCTGGCACACGTGCTTAACTTTAAGCCCCTGAAGTGGGCCCGTTGACTTTAACGAGACAACGGGGTCGCCAAGGCCACGCACACGCCTTTGGCCGCCACCAGCCCTCGCCCCAACAAAGAACCCGATTCAAATGGACGTGACTTGGCGCGGGATCCGCACTCCCACCTCACGGGACAGATTTCCGTGCTTGGCCCGACGCAGAAGTAACACCACACCACACACCTGAGCAGGGACACTTTCCTGAGCGTGTAGTTTTGTGGGAGATGTAACCCGAGGTAATGCCCTCTGTCACAAAGACCCACTCTCGTCCCTCACCTCCTGCTTCTTGTTGCTCTTCTACAGGCATTTAGGCAACAACAACAAAAAAACCCACAACAAACCAAAACCAAAACGAACCTGCCCAGTTTTCTGGTGTGACGGAGCATGAAGTCACCCCAGGGTGAGTGCCCACGGAAGGGAAGTGGAGGGAAGACGTGACTAGGGCTGGGAAGACCCTCTGCAATGGCAGTGCAGACTCCCACGAGTTGAAGATTATCGTGAATTAGCAGCAGATATACGATAGAATGATGACTGACTTCAAGTAGACAGCAATTCTTTGGGGATCCAACTCTATAAGCACAAATTCAAGAGTGAACACTAAGTTTTTTTAAATTAGTTTCCTTTTTTAAGATGATGCTTTCAGAGGAGAGTGCCAGACTGGACCGACGCATTTTAATCCAGGTTTGCAATTATAAAGGCATTACCAAAGAACAGGAGGAGTATCACTGCTGTCAGTGGCAGAACAGCAGGTACAGGAAGCTCAGATGCTGTTTAAGAAGAACTGCGACTTTCAGGAGAGGCACAGCAGGGAATTTGAATTAAGAGCCAGCAATCCTTGCAGTCCCAGGCCAAAGGGACCTGCTCTACCCAAAAACTCTCCCACCGTGTCTGCTGAGACTATGGTACTAGTCAAAACATGGCAGGGCTGCCCTAAACTGCAGGAAAAGCAAAGCTGCACAACACTTGGCACTTTGTGAAAATGCCTTTTCATTAAATGAGACAGCAGCCGTGGAGGATTCCCCAGAATACAAACCCAGAAGAGGCGGGTGTTTGAACTGGAATGTGGCTTTTTGTCCAGAAGGGAACACAGTGCAGGTTGCAGTTTGATTTTGCCTGAACGTGTAAGAGACTGAGCATTTTGCATTTCTGTCATAACTGCTGCAGCAGAACGTGGAGCAGTTTCTACAGACAGAGATGCTGCTGATTTACCTAAGTTGCATTTTAAAATTTATATACTTGTATAAAATCTGTAAGTTCCTGTATAAAAATATTTTGCTTTTCCCTGTTGACAACAATATTTAATGCAATGGCTAATGAAAGATTCGGGAGAACAAGCCCTGCTCACCTGTTTCTCTAATGGGATTTCCTTCCGCATTTGGACCACAGGTTTTGGCCTTACAGGCTCCATTTCTGTTGCATTCTGCAAATCAACAGGCGAGTCGCAGATGATTTAAATGTCTCACACAATAATAGATGCCATGGGTTTTAAGATAACAGTCACCCTCACTGGCCAGTCCTACAAGCCACGTTTCTTCTCGTGCTCTGCTCCACCAGCCCAGCAGCCGAGTCATGATCCTGCCCAGCCCAGCTCCTCCATCCAGGAGCCCTGGGAAACCTGAGCTGGAGGATGGACTGGTGACAAACAAAAACCTCGGGAAATCCTCCCCAAAGCCCCTCTGCAGAAAGGATGGCTTCTCTAAAAACAAGCAAGGCAAACCCAAAATTGTACCTATGCTATGCTTGAGCAGTTCAGGGAACACAGCCAGCCCCTGGGTGAATGAGGGCAGTCCCTACACCTGGCCCAAACCCGAGTGCGACAAATGGAGTCACTAATTGATCGCAGAATCTATCACTGAAGCAATTCTAAAACTTCACTGTTTTGTTTGCTTAAAGACCAGCGGGAAATATTATAAAGAACATACAGACAAGGCACACCCTGGCACCCTCGCGTCCACGGTGCATTCGGCACATTCCCCGGCTCTCCAGCGCTGCCCGGAGTGAAAAGAACCACTGTCAAGTTCAGGAGCTGCACAGCCACAAGATGATGCCACAGATCTGTGTCCAGGTAAATACGCCCTATATTTTCAGTCTATTTTTTTTTTTTTTAACGCACAATTTCTTGCTTTAGGCACTCAATAAGGTATCCTGAAACTTCACCAAAATCTATTTTCTCATTCCTTCCCCAAATCTTTTTTCTTCTGACTTCAGAAATCAGTACGTGGAAATCCTGCTTAAGACATTGGTTATTACCTCAACTTCTCTTCCTGTTTCCTTGGCAAGTTCCAAACCTGCCAGTGGCTTTCAATTCCGTCCTGGTTTTATTGCCTCCTGTCATCTCTGCTGCAGGGAGCATACAGAAAGGATTTCCTAAAGCTCTGTCTGCACTAAACGTGTAATACACAGCTGATGCAAGCTGCAGGGACCGCAGCCTTGTTCTGCATCTCCCGGCTCCGTGTCCCCACGTACCGAGCACTGGGATCATCTCGCGTGCTCACTTCCTCCCTAACCAGCTCAGATTTTCATTAAGGGTTACTGCTGCACCAGGACACTCGGGTTTTGCTTTGTGACAGAAATGTTTCCCTTCACTCATAGATAGATGCCATTAAAAAACTGTGAACTTTATGCTATGCCGATTTTGGAGTGTGTAGTAAGCTTAAAACTTAAAGTGGAGGAGTTTGTTATTAATTAGACAGCCCACTGCCCCAGCTTTAGTCAAATTACCTCCTCCCTACAAATACTTGATTTTTAAACCTCACCACAAGATAAGCCTGTCTTGTGTTTGCTCATAAAGGCGATGATTATTTTTTATCAATAGTGCTTCTCTGGAAGAACGAATTCTATTTCCCGAAACAAGAGTGTGTTGCCCATAGCAAAGGCTTTTAGACTGTACGTGAGAAGTTGCTGCGGCTGGGATCAATACCAGTTACAAACCTGCCTCTCACTTAAATGGGTTTGAGGCTTCAGGCTATACCCAGCGAATGTTTCATGCTGCTTTTCTGTGGAGGAGGGAGCTCTTCCCTGCGCCCTTGCTAGCAGAAAAAGTACATCTGCGTTCCAAACGCTTCAGCCATTCTGCTGCGTTCAAATACCTGCAGCTTCGACCCTTACAACACACTTTGCCAGGGACATGTCAGCCCCACAGCTGCAGCTTGCCCACAGTCCTGTCCCATAGCCCAGAGCAGCGGCCACGCTCCTCCAGCACCCGCTCTGCCCCTCGAGGGCAGTGGTGCGGCACTGGGATCGCTCCTTCAATAATTTAATTCCATCAAATACAGCTCTTTCAGCTTTTTGGAGGAACGCTTTCAAAATCTCCACAGAGCAGGACTTACATGACCTACGAGACTTGCAGGAACACGAGCACTGGTGGTCACGTCCACTCCTGCGCAGCACAAAGCCCTTACACTGCCAGTTAACGTTATAATCAGTACTGCAGGAAAACAGGAGGGGAAGAAAAGGTAATTAAAAAAACCCCAGAGTAGCCTTAATTATGCTGAAGACGTACATCAAAAGGCATTTGTTGCTTAAATTGCCCATTTAAGGTTATGTTACGTTTTTGCAAAATTAGCAAGGAAGTCAACTGTGTTCTCCCAGTAGAGGCAAAGAAGACACTTGACAAATGCAAGCTTCACTTCCAACGCATCAAAAATAACCTGGATCCATCTGACAAGCACTAGTAGCACTAAACCACACAGAGATGCTGATCTGCAGCAGAACTAGCAGAGCGGATGTTTCATTTCATCGGATTCATACTTAAGTCTTAGGTTACGTTCAGCTTTAAGGCAGCACGGAAAAAGCATTTTACCCAACCTCTGGGGAAAAGAAGTAAAATTCAATTGGTTCCCATACCTGAATGTTTTTATGAATTGTCATCAGAAAAATCTGCGAGTACAAACTTCAAGCAGGAAGGCACACAAGTTGGTTCACAAGCTATACACACAGCCCAAACAGTATATGAAACTTCACTGATTCATGTGCAGCACTCAAAATGTAATCACTTACAAGTAAGTTATCTTTCAATAATTGAAATAAAACCGAACAGAAAGATCCATTCACCCCCAACTTTGACATCCTATTATAAAGAAAGGCTTAAATTTGTAGGTTAAGTAGTACGTCAGCCTATTGCAAAGTAAAAGGAGGCCGGGTTGTTTGAGACAAGAAGAGAGAGCCTGTAGCAGAAGGAGGTAAAATTACACTTCAAGAAATACAACCCCAAACCTCGGGGCATTCTGAGTCCCGTTATGGTGGTTCAGACAAACCGGGCTCTTCTCAGTAGGAAATGAAGAGCTTCCATCCGTGCTTCTCATCAAGGGCGTGTCAGTCTTTAAGAACCTGACTGGCTGACGGCCTTGAGAGGTGACCCGGCAGGGGCTGCCGGGCCGTCAGTTCCAAGCGCACGGTCCGTCCGTCTTCGTTCCTCGTTTGCACCTTCCACAGTGAATGAGGTACCAGCGCCTGACACCCCAGAAGATCCCCCCTGGTACCCCCCCACCTCTTCTCAGGGATGACTCCCGTGAGCGTGGATTCATTAACAAATCTGTCTGAGCATAAACATGTCTTTCAGAAATAGAGAATACACTGGAAAGACTAAACCTAGTTTGAATTCTGGTTTTAATTTCAGCCCTGAACCATTAGCTTTAACATTCAGCGGAACATTCAAAATCAGAATTCACATTTGCTTATTTTAACATTGCTCACCTTTTTTATAGGTTTTCTGTTTCCTCTACTGTAGCTTTGCAGCAGTTTACTACAAGAGATTACTGTAAGTAGATGTGTCATGAAGTAATGCTGGCTGACTCTATGGTCTCTCATAGTTATTTGCTATATATGATCTTCTACTTTAGCAACACCTCTACCGATTTTCCTACAGCAGATACCTCACAGACAAGAAAGTTATAGTTAATTTTTATTCCTGGTCTACCAAATGAACGAAAATGTGAGTTTGGGGGGATTTTGTTTTGGTTGTTGGTTGTCTTTAGTAACATTACTTAGTTAATATTGAGGTGGAAATGTACCGCTTAACTCATGCTACTGATTTGCCTCAGAATAATTTATATTACGTGTTCCGTCTAACTGGAAGACTTTTAGAGACCACTGACTCCATGCAGACAACAGCTCCATCAGCTGCAGTCCAGGTTGCATTTTCCGCTCGACGGAAGCAAGCCAACTGCTCCGACTCGCACAGAATACACTCAGCATTAAGTCTCACCCCAATTAACTTAAATCATCCAAGAGCCCTGCAGTTGCCAACAGCAATTTAGCACTGTTGTCATAAAACATACATCCAGTAACAGTATTTCCAGAGCCTCTCCGAGGTACTCTGCCAGGCCAGTGCCGTACGGGGGGTGCAGCGGGCTCCCTCAGCCTGGAAAGCCTTTGCAGCCACCAGCAGCTGGCCCCGTTCATCCCTTAGTCCTCAGGTAGATCACAGATTGCTCCGAACTTCACGGCGGGCCGGGTGCTGCTTAGTGTGAAACCTGAGGTTGAGGCTGATTCTGTCGGGCTGCCCAGCTCAGGAAGATGTTACACCCTCTGAAACGGCCAACTGATACTCGCTGAGGGCTCTCCCACCTAGGATTAAAGTGCTACACCCGAGCAGCCCTTAGCAACAAACCACACACGCGAAAAAAAGAGTTCTCAAGGCAACAGAATACATCTGATTTTATCAAAAGGGCCAAACTAAACTTTGAACTCATCACAAAAAATCCTAACACTACTTTGGTATCTAAACATTCCCATTAAAAATATTTTTATATGTCAAAACATAGACAGTGCTGGAGAAAAACTAGTAACATCTGTTGACAGTCTTAACATAGTGTCATATTTTATCTCATAACAACAACAAAAATCATCAGAAATGCTATGTTGAAAATGTATTTGCTACAGCAGCTGTTAGATACACACTGGAAAAGTTTTTTTATATTGAATTTTGGTATTTGAAGTAGACCTGACCTCTGTCATCACAGAGTTTTGTGTTTTGAACATCCATGAGCCTGTTGCCGCAGGTCTCTAAGAAGGGAAGGATGTTTAGTCAAGCGGAGCCCTGCAAAACTAGGCAGACCAGTTTCTAGCCTTCGTATTTTGGAAAGTGAGTTGTCGACATAAACAGATGTAGTTACTGTCTTACAGCAACAGCTGACATCTCTACAGCACTAAAGCCACGGGTAAAACCCCGCACTGGAGAGCGCAGTCCCAGCCCTGACCTGGCTGGGGAGGAGATCTGCTGGCAGCGCCCAGCACTCAGGCAGGGCCCAATATGGCCAAACCAGGCTTCTTACCAGAGCAGAACAACGCGGGAGTATAACAGCTTCTGTATTTCTCATCTACTCTCCCAGAGTCCTCTTTGTATTATGATTTTAAATTTTCCAACATTTAACAACAAAAGAAAAAAATGTAAATTTAGATGCAGGGGAAGTGGATTCTAAGTTCAGATTCTCTTAGGCTGACAACTCAGGATTGATACATATAAAAAAAAAAATTAAAGCATAACTGTATTCAAAGATGAAATCGCTAGGACTAAACTAGTGAATTAGCTCAACACTACAAAAACTGGAATATATGCCAAGCGATACAGCAGGAGGTCACGTTTAAGTGCAGTTAGCACCTAGAGTCAGCACTGAGGCAAACGAGGCAGCAGCACGTGATGAAGTCCGAGCCGTCCCTGTTGGCAGCTGCTCCAAAAAGCTGCGCCTGCAAGGCCACACCCAACAGCTTCACTGGGGGCGTTAAAACACTCAAAACTGCGGCAGAGCTGAGGACCCTCAACCTTCCAAAGTTATTTTTACATTTCAGTATTTGCTGTGCTCGACAGCTGACTTCACTTTTTGCAGTGTGCAATTCAGATTGCAGGGGGCATTTAAATAGAGGGGATTTACAACAGTGAAACACGCTCAGATCAGAACGTTGTGGTTCACTGACAACCATTAGTTGTATAAAACAATTTTTGATGCCCAATGGAATTTTTTCAGGTTCATTTGCTCACAGAAGTTGATGATGGAGGAAAAACTGTTTCCCCTTAATTTCCACTCCAGCCGTACTCACACTTGGTCATCCCAACACTCGTGGGACGTGGGGCTGGAAGAGCAAAGGCTGGGCAGCGACAACTACAACCATGTGAACGCGATCCAAGAGCCGACTCCTACACAACCCTCTAACGTTTTAAGGAACAACTGTAAGTTCAAACAGGCAGAGTACTAGAAACGCCTCCCCACGTTTGATAAGAATCAGAGGTACAATGGACCTTTAGCACGTAATTCTTTAATGTAGTTTCTTGTGGAGTCTGAGAGGTAAATCACTCAGATGTGCAGCTGTATTTCAAGAGAAAAGTTAGACCGTATTGAGCTGTGTTACAGTCTTGATTTCAACTACAGAGCACAGCTTCGTACACTTCTGTAAAATGTTGCTGTATTATAGAAATCTGATTCCTGCTCCAAACTGAACACCGTCGCATATCCTGAAAAGAAACAAGTAACAACCAGCATAAGTGATATATAGGTACTGATGAAATTAAAATCAATTCTCCCTATCCCTGAATTCCCAAGGTTTTCAATCTTTGGAAAGCTACAATTAGCTGACAAAGGCTTCTTAAAACAAATGCTTTGCCACTGTGCCATCTGTACGGAGCATTAGCAGATTAAAACCGCTGATTTTCAAACTGCTGTTACTCATTCACATTTCACACGAATGACAAGTAGAAACCTAATCCAACTTCTGTATGAAATACAGGGTACCTCACACAGCCTTCCCAGGCAAGAACAGGCCCCCTGAAGCTTTTTTTATTGAGTACTGTATTTGCTTGATGTAGGATAATTGGTTGCTAACAAATTAATTTGTTCTCCCTTTATCTATACTTAAACGTGTTTTCATTTTTCAAGCGAAGACATTAAACTTGGTATTTATCCAACCATTTGTTTTTGGAAGGCTTAAGAAAATCCCATGAGCTGAGTTATCATTTCCTCTAAAGAAATAAAACCTACTCCACAGCTACTCATACATTTCCACAGCTGGTCTCGAGCTTGATGAACTTTGAATCCTGAGAAACAAAGTCTTAAACCAAGAAGTACTGTGAAACGAATACAGCGAGCTGGAAGAGCAGCTGCAAGGGAAGAAAAGTCCCTGCACTGGCACAGAATAAACACAAGGCAGCAACTGTCTCTAACAAAACCAGATGGAAGCGCAGTACCCTTTAAAACCAGAAACTGGTGTGAAAACCAAACCTGTCACCAGACTGTACTCCCATGGGGAAGCAGTAGTTGAGCTCCAGTCGGGCGATGTTGCCGAGGCGGAGCACCACTCCCGCGCCGTAAGACCAGCGGATGCACTCTGCCAGCTTCTGCAGGTGAGCCCGGGGACCATCGCCTGAACGCAGAGGGGCAAACAAGAATCAGAGAAGGTGGCAGGGTGCTCGCAGCGCCTGAAGACAGGCTGCTCCAGATTCAGAAGGTATTTACTACCCACAACTCCCATAAATGCCAAGGGCCTTGGACTCAAACTACTACGATTTTACCTGGACTGCTGCTTGATCTTTGTTCCCCACCACGGGGTACCTACCTTCATGAACACGGAAATGAGTACTAAAGACTTAAACTTCTTTAGGGGGTCTCTATTAGTTTTAAAGCTGATTAATCTGCTTTTCAACTGCGCACAAAGCGTCCCCCCTCCTGGTATGGATGCCGCCTCTCTCCCATCACGTGAGGCAGACAAATACCAACCACTCTGTCCCCAAACTGACTGAAAAGCCAGTGAAAAGTCATATGCTAGTACAGACACGTATCTGGAAAAAAGTTGGGGATGGGAGGGAAAAATAAGTCACATAGCTAGCACTCCCTCATCCACGCTCTAACGCCACTGATTTTTTATTTAGCTCATCCCTGTAAACATCAGAATGCCCCTAAAACATCACCCTTCCATCTCCCTTCAGAGCAGCGTGAGAGGTTCCTCAACGATCACGCCCTCAATTCACAGGCACTGCTGTTACCATCCCAGCTCTCCTTCCTACAGGTTGTGCTAGAATTTATGTAGAGCGCTGAAAAAATGACCAGCACTCTGTCAGGTACACAAGTTATAGCAGCAGCTTTCTGACTGACACCAAAAGATACTCAGTACTCTGAGGGAACAGACACAGAACAGCTCTCCTCTCCTGTTTGGTTCTGTACATAGAGAAGCAGGTTTTGTTCTACACAATTCTGCCGAGTCTTACCATAGTTAAGATTGCAGAGGTTTCCAGCATTAAGGAAGAAATGTGTTCGGAAAAGGTCCCCAAAGCCTCCGCGGCCCGGCCGGAAAGGCAGAGGGGTGTACAGATGCAAGCCTCCAGCCCAGTAGGCTTCTCCTCCCAGGTAATCACCTAGTTAGTACAATGTTGGAATAAAAGCATTCACTGTGGAATATATTAAAAGAACCAGGTGATAAAGGCACAAGAACACACCCTGAAGTTGTTCTACAGTGCACTTCTACCCTTTACAACTCCGGCCGCTTCCTTCTAGCTCTCCCCAACCTCACCACTGTCCAGGAAAAAAATCAGCGCTTTTCTTTAAACACAATTCTTTAAACCTTCGAAGTGAAGTGCCCTTTTCCTCCATGCCCGAGGCACAGCCCTGCCTGTGGTTCATCAAAAACTACCTCCCGACCACCTCTAAAGTACTTGTCTTTGTTTTAAAAATGGGAAATTGATACAATTCAACAATTAGCTTTAAAATTATACTGAATACGGGGCCCACTGAACAGCGAGTCAGCAGCAGAGTAAGGAATGGAACTGAGGAAGCTCCTGGCTCCGCAAACACCTTGGCTGACCAGACTCATGTGCCCTGAGCTACCGGGACATTCCGTGTATCACAGAGATTTAACGTCACCGTTGCTACAACCCTCTTTGGGAGCTTTTTCCGCTTGAAGGTTGCTCACTAACTGAAGTGACATACTGGGAGTGTGCACGTGTGAACATACACTGGGTTTACAAAATCAGCTTATGGCTTAACTAAGAACTAGTGGGCTGCAGTCCATCCTGAACTAATACACAGCAACAGATCGAGACTAACACCTCTCAGATCCCAAGTGCAGACCAAGTGTGATTATTTTTAAGCTATACAAAGCTGAAGGACAGAATCTGACTCTGTGACACACTAAGATTTACAGTCTTGTCGGGGTGGAATGTAGAAGCTTCAGACCTTCGCTCTGGGGTCCAATGCTGTACATGCTGAATCCACGCACGCTCGTTGGTCCACCAAGGTAAAACCTAGTGAAGATAAACAAACTGAATTTAATGCTTCACCAGAACAGACAGACTTCAAAATATCTAGCAAAGCAGCATTAAGATTTATGGCTGAGTTACAGGTAACTTCGTCACAGGTTTAGTAAAGCGTATTTAAAGAAATACAAGAAATTATAGCTAAACCTAAATCCTGACGCATTTGGCAAGAAATTCAAAATAAATGGAAGTATTAAAAATAAAAATCAGTCTGCCTTCCCTTACAAAGATCAAAGCAGAAGGATCCCCAGCACTGAAGAAGAATCAGAGTACTGTCTGATTCTGCCTGTTGCAATCATTTAGATACAAATACCACAGTTTAGATCTATCCCATGCAAAGCTGACACTTGGTATTTACTGTAAATTTCAGTCCAAACAGTTTCTGCTCGTGATCTTTAAACCCAGGTCTTAGAGAGCAAAAATGGCTAAAAAGCCAACAGTTACAAAATGGCTTTACTTCTAGAAAGACCTACAGTGTTACCTATGCCTGATACAAAATTTTGCAGACTCTAAATACCATTTTGCAACCATAAACATTGGCAGGCAGAGCTACTACACAGCAAGTTATGAACTTATGTTACCCCAATACGAAAATCAAAACCAGAAGGCATGGCTTGATTTCTAACACGCAATTAAATCTAATTAGAATCATTTTATTCTCATCAGAACCAGAACTACTACTGCTTCTCTCTTCTACTAAAGTTTTCTTTATCCACTACGTGAGTCCACTACAAAAAAAAATAAGAAACATTTTAGAAACTTGCCTATCAGCTATACTGGATGGCTTGTCTCCAATAGGCACTAGCATTCCACCCCAAAGTGATGCTGAAACAACCTTTGGAGACAAAAAGAAATTGTTTATTAATACGTATGACTTAATTTCCCTAAAAAAAGCATTAGTAACATTTCATCCCTCAGCAAGAGGCAGAGCTCCCAGCAGTCTGACAGAAAGCTGCAGGAGCATCGCACCACCAGTGTTTTCAGGGAACTCTTGATCATTGCTGCCCTCTTTCTTTTCTGCAGTGCTATGTCTGAGAAAGTCAGCACAGCGCATCGGAACCGAGGGCTGCTCGCGCAACAGCTAACGGGAACATGCATCCAGCTCCTGTTTTCTTATGAATTTTCATGTCCTGAAGTAACACTGCTGACATAAATTACACCTGAAAATTTTAAACCCGTAGGAGGCCAAGTCCAGCAAATAGCTACCAAAAATGTAGAATTATTACCTGTCTATAAACTAGCCTAATAATTAAATGAAACCAATTCTGCAAGTCACTACGTTGACTTCAAATACACATACAGCGTTACCACACAGTAATTCTTGGGCACCAAATCACTGTAATAAATACAATTAATATTTCCTTGCTGCCTGTGTACCCGCCGGTGAGATCTGTGGTCAGTACACGGCCTGTGCAGCATGCAGCTGCACGCAGGCCCATCCGGGGTGGCACGAAGGGACGTGGAGCCTGTGACAGGACACACTCCCCTGCCCATCACAGCGCGGGCACGGCAGCGGGCAGAGGGGCGAGTAAAGTCCTCCTGGCAGGGCCACGAAGCCATTAAATGCCCTCCTAGGAGCACACGCTGTCTTTCAGCCACAAATCAGGAAATAAATGTAAGATCAGCAGTGCACTCACCAGGCAGTGCCTTTTCTCCCACCACAGGGAAGGTGCAAATGTAACGATGCAACAGGGAAGGGGTACAGCAAACAGCCTCACGAAGCCCCTCTGCATCAGCCTCGCTGCTCCCGGCCCAGAACCTCCCTGCGCTGAGTCGCCTCGGAAGAGCAGGAGGAGAGCACAGGCCGGCAGAGCCCCAGCACCACTTCGGGAGCTTCGGCACGGCAGGAGCCGCCGGGAGCTGTCGGCAGCTGGCACTGCGCTCCCATTCTTCTGGTCTCCTAGAACCCCCTCACTGCTCCAGTACTTCCTCAAAAGCTATCAAGAGGCAGAGATCTTCTCATTGCTTTTTGCTTCTGGTTTTAGTGTGTTGGGATGCAAATTACTGTAACCTCTGATTTTTAAATCTTCCTAATGGAAGTTGCTGCTTAATTCCCCATTCAGCTGTGAGACAAGAACCTCCTTCTAAATACAGACAGAAATATGTCTAGGATATATTGAAATTCTTATTTCACTAAGCAGAAAAAAACCCCTATTTCCACCTAATACTAGATCTAGGCTGTTGAAACTGCCTGAAACTTAAGATCTCTCTGTTCTCGAAAGAAGCTGAAGTTCATTAAACCTGAACCTGGAGTGTCGTTTCCTCTGAAAGCAATCTGGTTGGTGTAAGCAAGAACTGCTCTGCCAACCAAACCAAGACTGCCAGGGATGATGGTACAGGAACTGGTTTCAAACCCACCCAGTGACTCCACAGCAAAGCACTGATGTGGAGAGCACACCATAAAAATGGTGACGTGTTCTGGCAGGCTGGCACCTCACCTGCTCACGGTACCACGTGTCTGTCTTACTGGGACTTAAATTGTTCACTGTGAACAAAACGTTGTAGTGCAAGCTTAGCGTTGTAGTGAAATCAGTCTTCCCATTCTTTCCCAATAATTTTATATAGAAGAAATAATTACACGCTATGACACCGAAATTAGTGGTCATATATGCATAATTTACAGTGACAAAACTAAACCAAGATTAGTCAGATGATTCATAAGCAGGTGAAAGAGACAGAACAAAGCCTGCAATAAGTTTTTGAAAAATCACTCTTAAGAACGATCCCAAAGAACAGACATGCTCAGCATTACCGCTGAAAGGAAAATAGTTGGTGTGGTTAACTGTCAATCAAGCCAATCTTTACAAACGCCACTTCTCTAGCGACTGTACGTGGCTGGAACATCAGGTGGAAAATAAAAGAGTATTTCAATTTCAAAAACCCAAATCAAGATATCACTTTCAAAAAAAATAAATCAAGGTACCTACACCATCCATCTTTCACTTCCATATTTTTCTAATCCATGGTGAAAAACTGTAAGAAATGGAACCAAAAACCTCATTTGCTAACTCACAGCAATTACTAAAACATCTTTCAAAAACTTACCGAATCCCAGATAAGTTGCTTATTCAACTGAAATTCAAAATCCTCTTTCAGAAAGCTCACGTCCCCGCCTGTATAGCCAGCCAGCTCCTGCGAAGACACAAGTTCTGACAGTTGTAACGGGCATTACACGCTTCTTCCCTCCACAAGCTCATCACATCTGCACCAGCACAGGCAGAGTTTTCCCTATGAGAAATACAGAATCGCTGCTACAGAGAAACAACTGGATTTTGGAGCAGTGAAAAGCCATGCATGACCCTCAGAACAATGAGCTGCATTTCTCTCCTCCAAATATTGAACCAAGGTATTGCGTTCTGAGACGTTTTGTAAATGAGAGCAAACCAGAACGGAGCTGGAAA
Source organism: Athene cunicularia (assembly GCF_003259725.1). Classification (NCBI taxonomy): domain Eukaryota; kingdom Metazoa; phylum Chordata; class Aves; order Strigiformes; family Strigidae; genus Athene; species Athene cunicularia. The sequence continues at coordinate 28,264,769 of NW_020799092.1, forward strand.
ATCCTGCACCCAAAATGAAAACTCTCACTGTATTTACCTAGACCGGAGCAGATTTCCTAACGTACTACAGCCGGGCAGGTCAAAAATGACAATTGAAGTGTCTGAGGCCACAAACGATACGTTAACTAAACCCTGAATTATAACGACCGCTCTTACTCAGAACCAGAGCAGTTCACTGCTGCTGACAGGAACAGCAGCACTTCTGATTGCAGTGGATCCCAAAGCGCTGCAGAGCTTAATGCTTCTGAGCACCACCCCACACAGCAGAGAGCCAGCTTTCCTAAAAGCTGACAGTAACAAGAGCAAAAAAACATTTTCCGGGTCAAAATGATACACGTGTATGCCTTCTGAGAGGTATCTGTACCCAGTCTTTCATTTTTAAGACTGGCAAACTTTGTAAGCAGCAACAGGACCACAGTCTGGTGGTCTTACGGGGCCGTGTTAGGAGACAAGGACTAATACCTACTGTGAAGTGTAAACACTGCTGGGGATGACAAATCTCAGCTAATCATTTAATGCTAACGGGGAGATAAAATGGCTGTGCTGTCTGACCAATGGTATACAAATGAAAATTTGCCACCACAAAAGAGGCTTAATGATTTTAAAGGGCACACACTGTAAAGATAAAAAGTAAACCCTGGTCATCACTATCTGAGCCACTTTACGACTGATCTCTAGCTTTAGACATTTTTAACAGGAACATCAATTGGATAAATTAAGACTCACTCAAGCACACCAATAAAACCCAATGATAGCATAAGTGATTTAATAGTACCTGATTAATTTTCAGCAAAGCACCTCGTCTTGGCAAGATTGAGGAGTTACGGGAATCAATTACCATGCCATGCTGAAAAGAATCAAAAAATTATGCTTAGGTTCCTGTATTTGTTGAATACCACAGAGTGACACTATTATTTTCCTTCAAAACCTGCACAAACAGTGGAAGTCAACCCCAGGGTTGACTAAGGCCAGGGTAGCTTCATGGGTTTGAGAACAACACACCTACAGAACCACTTAGTTTTGAATTCAGAGGCCACAGTTGTACCTCCTGGCCGTGGTACAGACCAGAATACAGCAGCAACAACGCCCCAGTGTACATCACCAGTTCTGTGCTGTCACCTGCAAACAGCTTATCTCCTCCAATTTGTATGTCACACGTTAAAGATGGCAAGTGACCAAAAACTGCTAGAGGAAAGAATATTTAGAAAGGGACAACAAGGTAGGACGAGGAAATGTCCTGACCCCATCTCCCACGAACCAACTGTGCAGAAGGAGCTGGCAGAGGGAGGCCCCGCGGGAAGCAGCCGCCAGCCCGTGTGACAGCCAGCACGCAACGCTCAGCCAGGGAAAGGCCTCCTCCTGCCCCCCCGGGCTCTGCCCGCACCGCCGCACACAGCAAGAGAGCTCTCAAGTAAAACACACTACCTACTACGACAAAAAGCTGCTTTGGTATCATTCTGAACTATTAGGTGACTCAAAATAATGCGGTTTTGAGAATTGCCAGGAAAAGGCCTTACAGAGAGAGAAGATTTAAGAGAGTGTCCGCTTTCTTCTCGAACGGAGAAGGACGCTGTTCTAGCAAGGCAGCCAAGCTCTCTCCACACACCCTCCCACTTCAGTGTGTGATTGGTCTTCCAGACTGGAAACTACAAATAAAGAATTAAGACATGAAAAAAAGTTCTGCTACAAAATTAAAACGTTACACCCTGAAAAGTCTTTCTCTCTGAGCTTTATTTATACATCAGTCTATTCTTTTTCTTTCCGAACTTCCCAGATCAAAGAGAAACCCTTTTCCATTTCAGAGTCACGTTAATTCTGCTCCAGCCAAGTGTTCCCTCAAGCAGGTGTGCACTACTGAACCCTCCCAAATGAAAACCATCCCAAACCGGGCTGGTACAGTCAGCTGCCTCTCTGAAACAATGCTTTAAACATTAAAAATTTGGAGAAAACCCACACTGGTATTTTTACATGGCCAAAATAAGATTGAATTCTAACAAAAGCACTCAGGTGTATTACCCCTGTCGTTCTAAAATTGTTGACCTCTTTCAGATAACGGCAGTCAGCCCTGTGCCCACGTGTTTCCATCATTACAAGAGTAAAGCAAACATTTGCCAACACCAGCTGTGACCTGAATTCAGTGCCCACGAATCACGTGCTCCACTTACGTTAAATTCTGTCGATATTCCTCTATCAGTTTCCCGAAGAGAGCTCCAAGGGAACTGCCCCGTTACTTTATACAGGTTAACTGAAAAACTGAAACACAACGTTACTGGCAGGTGTGAAACTATTTAAGCAAGTGGAGTTTTAAATTATCACAAAAACTTAAGAAACCAGCTCTGCTACATTATTAACAGCCCCTCAGCAAAGGGATAAATTGAATTATTATTCACTGAAAGATGTTACTAATTGTTTTACATCCCTTCACTAAAAAAAGTACTCAAAAAAGCATCCCCTACTTTCTTTCAAACTTGCCAGGCTGTGGTTTGAAGAACGACAGGCCATATGAAGTTTCCTTTGTTCCGTAGGAGAACTGGAAGGTTACCTTTTCTGCACGGCCAAAGAGATTTGGGAATTTGAGGCCAAGTACCTACGAAAAATAAAATTTAAAAAAAATTCATATAGCTTGCTGTGTGCATCTTAATTGTATGCTGAAGACAAACACATCTACGATGAGAATGAGAAACAAAGGTGTTAAAGAGAGTTGTAACACGTTTTAATTTAAAGTAGGTTTCTCTGTGTGCTGGCAGCAGAAGCCATGACATTATCACGAGTTACAGCTACTCACCCGCTTTTTATTGCTGTCCAGTAGCTGCTGACTTAACCTGCGTTCTCACTGCGTCACCAGTACTGCTGTTACTTCAAACAAAATCTCCCAGCCAGCCCCACACCATGAGAGGAAGTCTCTGCCGCACAGGAGCTGCTCAGCGCCTGCAGAGCTCCCAGCTGACACCAGGAAAGCTCCTTCTGAGCAGGGCCCGTCAGAACCCGGAGATAAGGAAAACTGTCACCACAGAGTCACTCCCCTCTTACTTCTGTTTCGAGTAACCAGAGGCTTTTGCCATCAGTCCTGACAGCAGTACAGCCTATCGCTACAGTTCTCCAGAAACTCGTTAAACACTTCTGACTGTTCTGACACAAACTCCCCGTAACCCCGCGGCAGCTCCTGGCCCTTTGGCAGCAGGGGTGGAGCGGGTTTCCTCCGGGCACAGACGCTCCCGGGCTGCTCTCCTGGCCCCTGCTCTGTTTTAAAAGAACACGAAGAGCCCGTGGGATCCAGCCCGCCCTCCTCGCACAGCAGGGAGGCAGGTCAGCCCCCGGGACTCTGTGCTGCTGGCTGCGACGCGCTCATCAGCCAGCCAGGTACCCCTAACCCAACGGGCTCTAAGGCTGAAACGCCAGATCTACAGACTTCAGGTGAACCTGTGGGATTAAAGAGATGTCAAATCTAACTCCTACAGAAACATAATCTCTGCCGCCCATACCACTGTACACAAGTCATGCTTTTTTATCACCGAGATGTTTCACTTCTCTGTAACAAAATCAAAAGAGGGGAAAGCCGAGTAGGAGCACAGCAGCTTTCAGCCTGTTTTCAGACACTCTAGAACCCGCGGGTGGGATTCCCCACCGGTCTGACACCCTGGACATGGCTCTTGGCAGCAGTAACTGCCCGTGCTCACAGAACTCCAGCACCTGAGTCACACAGTATCTTACCCAGGTTAAAGATACCCCTAAGGAGAGAAGGCTGAGTCCCTGATCCGGGTCATCCAGCAGCCGCCGGCAGAGCAGTGCAGGAACGAGCACCCAAGAGCACAATCGACCCACACCAGCACTTCTCTCACACTGACACAGCACCACCACGGCTGTTAGTTTTTGTGTCAATCCGTAAATATTTGTCACACAGCATTCTAATCTGATGCATCCTTAAATCAAGTCAAATGGGAACAAGTTCCACAGTTTGTATGGTTCTGGAAAACCTTGCACTTTGCGGCCTGGGATAACTGGTACTGGGCTAAAATAGTGAAAATCAAGGACAAGGAGAACACTTTAAATAGAAATGAAACGCCAAGCCCTTACTCATCTCTCCAGCAGATAAAGCATCTTAAATATTACCAAGAAATGACTTAAGTCATCTTAAGAATTAAAAAATTAACACACTGAGTTGGAAGCTACAGCATTTTTCCCTAAATGCCCAAAACAGGCTTTTGCTGAATGAAAGCCTGACTAATACAAAGACTCTGCAGAGACAATGGTCTGGCAAAGCCTTAGTAAAGCTGGATCAAGAAAATAATTTGGCTTGGATCACCAAACTCCTTCCTAGGTTTGAAACATGAAAGTAAGAAGAGTATCAAAAGGGATGAATAATTATTTGAAATAATCCATACCATACTGCCTTCGTTGTTGCCAACCATAGTGTTATAGCTTCCCGTTAGTCTTCTCAATTCTGTTACCTCGAAGGTAACATCTAAACCATTTGGAAGGGCATCATCTCCTGCATCAACGACCAAACAAACGTATGTTATCTCTAAAGACCTATTAAAAAAAAGTAAAGACAGAAGACGACTTGGAATTATTTGAAAACTGGTTGAATGAAATGATAATCAAAGTCTGCACTACAAAGAAAAATGGCTCAAGAAAAAGATGCTGTTTGGATATGAGGTGCAGAATTTGGTTCAATCCTAGCACAAAGGCTTTAATCATCAACATGTCAGTTTAGTTGTGAAATAGTAACATTTGGCTGTTACCTATAAACCCAACGACGTACACAAATTCTGACATTAGCATAACGAGAGATCAAAGTGCTCCAGGAAGGGCAAGAAGAACGCTATCCCTAGGGCAGAGCTCCCAGCGCTCTGCAGGAAGTGCTGAAGGACAGGAACCACCCCAGTCCCAGTCCCAGTCCCAGTCCCAGTCCCTCGGGGCTCCGGCCAGGGCAGTGGCTCCAAACCCCAGCCCTCAAGGGCACCTAACTCTGCCCAAAGCCCACGGGGCAGCAACCAGGGGGGCTGCACTGCATTTCCTTCCCAACCCCACGCCGTTCTGCTGCAACGGCTTTGGAAGCCACCACAGGAACGTCCACAGAACCCTCCTGTGAAACCCACACACGTTCACCTGCCCCACTAACACTACGAGCCGATTTTTCATCCCAAGGACTGACACAATGACTAGTACTGCCTTAAGCACCCAGGGTGTGCCGTGCCGACACGATGCTGGTTCTGGGATGTGTAATAGATGGAAGTACAGGACACGTTTTTAAGCTTTTCCTCGCATGCTCCTCTGAGAGTCCTGATTAAGGGATGTGCACTGTCATTATTTCCGTGCTGGAAATTCACTCATTTTTGCATATAATGTTTGTATACACACAGACACAGGCAAATATCTCTTTTTCGTAAGGTTACTGGATGCAGACACATACATTCATTTATATCTATCTCTACAGCACACTACATGTGTATCTAAACTACATAAAGACATATGGGAGAGTAAGTTAAGGACACAAAAAACATCCACCCTATTACCTGGGGAAATATACACGTGTCTGGGTGTGTATGAGAAGAAAGGTGAGGATTAATGAGGCAATACATACCTTGACAGGTGTCAATCAGAACCTCGACCTGTCTAAAGATTCCCAGACGAAGCAGCTTTTCACGAGCTTCATGCGATTTTCTCATTACCTACAGGATGAGATTAAATAGCTCAGTCGGTGAATCGTGGAGTAATAACAGAGTTTGAGTTGGAAGGGACCTCCAAAGATCACCCAGTCCGCTGGAGTCTTTCAGGTTACCAAAAAATAACTAGGATAAAATAGTTAAAGTGCAGCTAGGTCACAAAATCTTCACAGATGTATACAAAGACACGTATATGAGTCTTCAAAGGCGATCACAACCACTTCAACACTTGAATCTGTACAAAAAACCCCAAACCTGAGCATCCAGCTCAGTTCCTACCTTTTGTTAGCTTGCTTCCCTGTTGTTTTAATACCTAAACCTACCAGTCAAATAGATTTCCATAGTTAAAGCTTATGCATGTATTTACGGGGCACTTGCTTTTGGCAAAAACCCCAAACGCTCTAATTTGTTTAAATTAGAGTTCACAGGTCTTTTTTGCCAGCCATGCTCCAGGAAAAATTGCCACCACAAAGAGCCTAACTCACACTCTGATCCTCCGTGGAGGATCCATCTGTGCCGAGATCCAGTCGTTTATCTTAAGCAAATTAGCTGAAAGTGTCACCTACACAGTTTAGCAATTCTCAAATGCTAAAAATAAAGCTGAAAAAAGATCTCGGAGTACTGTTTGCCATCTCACAGCATCTTCGAGCTGAATACATGACAAAACACAGTGTCTGCCAGTATCTCCTATTCAGTTTGGCTTCTGTGCCACACGATCAGAATCATCACAAAACTTGCCAGAGTTGCCCCATGTCTGAAGGGAGCAGCCCAAAGCAGGAAAAAGAGAGAAAATCGAAACCTGAATTTTTAAAACAGGAGGTGTGACATTCATTGCAATACTTACATCAATGAGATTTTTGGCCTTGAAAACATCAGCGATTTCATACATGATAATGTCGTCTTTGGTCCTTCCCAGTCCCTCGAAGTGCACGTGCTGCACCACCACCTGAACAGAACAGACATTTAAACACAAATACTGAATTTGCATCTAATAACGAGCACCAACATCACCAGTGCAGGCAAAAACAGGCTGTCCAAGGGAGAAACCCTGAAGCTGCCTGGGCTAATCACTGCTGACCTACCCTATCAGATAACAGTGCTAGATACAATTCTGGAAAGTTGTTCCCTTAACACGGAAATTAAAGAAAGCTCTGACACCAAAGCTACTGCTGGGGGTAGCAGAAGCGACGGTAACAGACTGCAGCTGAGACTTCAGTCCTAAGTGTTGTACAGACAAATAAATCACTGCAGAAATCACACTCAAGTGTTAAGACATGTAAGGGAAAACATGCCACCAATCAGTCCCAGTTCAGCTGTATCTTGTCTCAGCGACACAAAAGCGTTAAAAGAAAAAACAAACACTCACAAGCCATAAATGTTTAAACTGTAACTACTGAAATTATTGCTATTACCAGAGCACTGTAGCTTAAAATGCGTATTAGCATCACTGCCATCGTGAGGGTTTATGTGTTCTTAAAAGCGTTCATCTTGTCACAAATGGGAGGTCAGTGGTTGGACCGGGTGATCTTCAAGGTCTTCTCCAACCGATATGATTCTGTGAAATCATCTGAGATGATTTCATCTTAAAAATGTCAACCCATCCCAGGTCAGCTGCTGCAAATCGACTCCAGTGATTGCATTGCCCTTGTTTTTCCAACCTTTTCAGCATATTATAGTTTTAGGGGTAAGCGTCAAAAAAAAACCCAAAACCTGCAAATGTTTCGTGTATTTACATATAATAAACCAGCAGAGTAAGAGCAACTTTGGATTACTGCAAACTGCTTAAAAAGCCCGATCAGAATATATAGATGTAATGAACCAAATAAATGTTACCAAGCTTCTAGTGAGGATGACTCTGAACAGCACAAGGGAAAGGAAAACTTTCATGAAAATTAAGGTAACAGTGCTGGGTACCTCACCCCACTAGCACAGCTAAATGCGTTAGGGGCCAAGACAGACATGCTCTTACATCTGAATTTTTTTTTAAAAAAAAAGTTCCCCTCCTCCGCTGAGGTCAGCGCCATCATTCACGCGGTGGGACTGTACCCTACGGCGGCTACACCGCGCCCGCCCGCCGCTCAGGGACAGTTGCTGGGTTTGCTGCTGAGCAAAATCTCTGAGGAGGGAGGGGAAATCAGCACCTGCCAACAGTTCTACTGGCTCCCAGCTGAGGCCAGTAACTCCCGCCGCAGGGAAAAGAAGAACAGGAACCAGGCACCACCGGATTAAATTCACCGTGCGGAATTTAATTCCCTCACATCTCAAAGCAGACTTTCGAAAGTTCCCTTCGGAAAACAATCAACAAGGGTGGGAAGACATTTCCCTTCCCAACAAAATCATCGTGTTGTGCCGGTACTTACATCTTTGTTTTCCAGAATTTCCTGCTTGGCCTCCGGTTCAACTTCAACCAGCTCAGCTTCCTCTCCCAAGGCACCAAAGTCCGGCCCCCCCATTGGAAGAGGCTCCAAACTCTGAAAGTGGAGAAGAAAACAGCGTTGAACCTGGTGTGTGGGTTCGTGATTTCTGCCTTTCGCAAAGGAAAATGACTGACGCTGCACTCGTCAGATCCCGAGGGGAAAACGCAAAACTGAAGAACTACAGAGAGGAGAATTATCAGCACGTTTGCTACTCACCTGCTTGTCAAAATGTTTAATGCAAGCTGAACGCCTTCCTTGTCAACTGATCTCTCAAAAATACCCTGCACTCTCCCCAGAATAACCCGAGATCTAAGGAATGCTTCCTGTGTTAAAGATGAATTCTACCGTCTTAAAAAAAAAAATATCTAAAAAATCAGGGTGTTGCTACTTACATTTGGGTTTTTGGGAGGGAGAGGAGTAGGAATGTTGAGCAATTTAAAACAAAAAGATGTTTTCAGCACGTTGCTTTGCCTATATTTATACACTTTTGTATGCTCCTCTTTCTCTTCAAAGTGGCCTTCCAAGTAACGGGCAAGAGCCTCAGGGCCCACCCGCCAGCAGTGAATGTTTTATCAAAGGAGTTGTGTTTTATCAAATGTTTTGTCTTCCTGGCACCTGGAAGAGCCCTAAAATAAGGCTCCTCAGGGGGGATGGGTTCCAGCTCGAGTGGACAGAGGGCTGCCTGCAAAAGCAGGGGTTGGGATTGGGTAACTCGGTAAATCTGCTTTTGTCTTAATTCGCTAACACAGTACTTGCTGCAGTATTGAAGGACGGGCGTTTCTGCTGGGAGAGGAAACTGCAGTTACATACCAGGATCGAGTTAAACCCAGAACCCCCTCTCGCTCCCAACAGCAACACCTACCAGCTTGCACTGCAGGTGGATACAAAACCAAGGAGACAAGACGACAATTTGAAACAGAAATTCCGTTAGTCACCACGATCAGATAAAACCCTCAGTCCAGTCAAGCCCTGTGAAAGGCCTCAGGGGCCCCGTGGAACCGTCCTGACCCCTGAGCCCCGCTCCCTGCCCACCGCCCACCTGAGCCCCGAGCCCCCTGCGCAGCTCCCCGGGGCCTCTGACCGCAGGGTTTGCCCCGGGGCTCTCCGCTCTCCTGCCACAGGACGCTTCAGCCCGGGTGTCCCTTCCCGCCGACAGCCCGCGGCCCCCCGGGACCCCGCTCTTTGCTTCCTGACGGTTTCTCCTCCCCGCACTTTCCCTCCATTCTCCCTTTTATTCCTCACTTCCCCCCCTTTCCCTTCCTCCCCCTTTTTCACCCC